>NW_018251041.1:31497-58765 GCF_001263595.1 Phalaenopsis equestris
AGCCCATCCAAGCTGTCCCAATCCAATCAGAGGCTTGAGGCCTTCTTCCTTCCACCTAAGTAGTTGGGCTAACCCACAGGATAGCCCAATTGAAGCCCCATGGATCCTCTATTTAAGCAGCCATCCCTCACGGCTAGAGGATAATCCGAAAACAACCTTAGCAAAACTTTGTCCAATTGAATCCAAACTCCCCCCACAACATAGAGAAGCTCAACTCCACTGTTATCTTGCGGTAATTCTCTCTGTGCAACCCTAATTTTGAACTTGAAAATTAAGGCAGAAACATGACACTCCCTAAAACTCAATCAAAATCAAATTAAACTCACCGACACCATTCCTACACTGAGAGTGGAAGTTCCCCCATCAAAGGCCCCTCACAGAGAGCCTCTACCCCAGAGTTTGATCAACACCCAAATTCATCCTTGATCAAATTTGGATCTAGGAATTTCACCATAGCAAGAGGTTCATGTTTAGCCTCCTTAGACCTTCACAAACGTGATGAGCGCCTCTGATTGAAGCTTCTCTTCTCAGAGAAAAGGTATAAACCTCTCCATTGTCCCAAGCTTGTTTTGATTTTACACTTGCATAGGTCCAATTTAATGGTGTGTTTACTGTATGTATATGATCTTCTCACTTAGGAAAGTCTATAGGATCAAAGCTTAAGTTCAACTTCGAAGTAGAAGAGAGTTGGATGGTCGGGTTCAAAAAGAAATTGAACTAAAGAGAGAAGAAATTTCAGAATAAAAGAGGATGCTCCAAAAGATTCTGAGAGACCTATTTCTCCTTTAAAAATTGATTTGGAAAAGCCACCACCTCTTTCTCCACAAAGACATCGTTAGCAAAAGTTGGATAAGCAGTTTTCAAAATTTTAGGAAATATTTAAGAAGCTTACAATTAATATTCCATTTCCTGAAGCCTTAGAATAAATGTCAAGCTATGTAAAGTTTATGAAGGATATTCTCAACAAAAAAAGGAATTTTAAAGATAATAAGACTGTTGCACTTAGTGAGGAGTGCAGTGTGATAATTCAGAAGAACCTACCTGAAAAGCTTAAAGATACTGGTAGCTTTACAATTCTATGTGCAGTAGGAGACAGATTTTATGGGAAAGCTTTTTGTAATTTTGGTGCAAGCATTAACCTTATACCATTATCAATATTTAAAAGATTGGAATTAAGAGAAATAACCCCTACTATTGTAACTCTGCATTTAATAGATCGTTCGATAACTTACCCTAAAGGAGTTATAGAAGATATCCTAGTAAAAGTGGATCAATTTATCTTTTGTGTTGATTTCATTGTGCTAGATATGGAGGAAGATAAAGAGAGGAAGATCATTTTGGGGGGAAGATAAAGAGATACCTATCATTTTGGGGAGACCTTTCCTAGCCACACGAAGAGCAATGATAGAAAAAGGGAATTAGGAATTAACAATGCACATCAATGATCAAACTGTTACTTTAACTCTTCAAGATTAATGAAATACCCTGCAAAAGGTAAAGATGAAGAATGTTTTAGAATGGATGTTATAAGATATCTAAGTAAATGGCATTTCAAGACTACATATGAAAAAAAATTTGAAGAAAAAGATTTGGAACACGAGAAAGAAAAGGAATTAGATCAATGTGAAGTTCTTTCCAAGGAAGATTCAAACTATGTTCAAGAATGTTTTGAAGTTTTGGACACGATAGACAAAGATAAATCATTTTGTCCATCTATTGAAAAACCTGCAAAATTAGAGTTGAAGTTACTTCATGATCATTTAAAATATGCCTTTTTAGGAGATTCTACTTTACCTGTTACAATTTCCTCAAAATTAACAATGGAAGAAGAAGAAAGCTTGATGAAAATTCTGAAAAATTTTAAGAAAGCCTTTGGATGGACAATTTCTGATATTAAAGGAACCAATCCTTCAATTTGTATGCATATAATTCATACATATGGTATAATTCATATGGAAGAGAAATACAAACCCAGGGCTTATCCGCAAAGGAGACTGAATCCTGTTATGAAAGAAGTTGTTATGAAAGTATTAGAAAGAAATTTTAAAATGGTTAAATTCTGGAATTATCTACCCTAATTCTGATAGTGCATGAGTTAGTCGAATTCCTTGTATTCCTAAGAAAGGAGGAGTAACTGCAACTGTAAATGAACATAATGAGTTAATTCTTAATAGACAAGTTACAGGGTGGCGAATATGCATTGATTATAGAAAATTAAATCTTCCCACTAGGAAAGATCATTTTCCATTACCCTTTATAGATAAAAATGTTGGATAGAGTAGTTGGGCATAGAAACATTTGTTTTCATAATGAATATACTGAGGATCAATAGAAAACAACATGTACCAGTCCTTATGGTAGCTTTTATTTTAGAAGAATGCCCTTTGGTTTATGTAATGCCCCTACAACATTTCAAAGATGTATGATGGCAATTTTTTGTGAATTAATTGAAAAAGGGATTGAAGTCTTTATGGACTTTATGGACGAGTTTGGAACTTCATTTGACTCATGTCTTGAACATTTATCTAAAGTTCTAAAGCGCTGTGAAGAAACAAATTTAATCCTTAATTGGCAAAAATGCAAATTTATGGTGAGAGGAGGAATTGTATTAGGTCATCAAATATCAGAAAATGATATGGAAGCAGATCCTGCTAAAACTCAAGTGATCGCTAATTTACCATATCCAACAAATTTAAGGGAAAGTAGGAGTTTTTTAGGATATGTTGGTTTCTACAAACGATATATTTAAGACTTTTCAAAGATTGCTAAGCATTTTCGCCATTTACTAGAGAAAGATGCAATTTTCAATTTTGATGAGGAATGCCTAAAAGTTTTTAAGTTATTAAAAGAAAAATTAATCACTGCACCAATTATAGTTTCACCAAACTAAGAAAAACCTTTTGAATTGATGTGTGATGCTAGTGATTATGCTATTGGAGTTGTTTTAGGACAAAGATATGATAAAATTTTCAAATTTATTTACTATGCTAGTAAGACTCTTAATAAAACTCAAATTAATTATGCAACAACTGAGAAAGACTTATTAGCAATAGTATAAATTTTTGATAAATTTAGATCATATTTAATAGGAACTCATTGTATAGTGCAATAGTGCATACAGATCATTCAGTGCATACAGATCATTCTGCTATTAAGTATTTAATGAAAAAGAAGGATGCTAAACCTAGACTTATTGGATGGATTGTTTTCTTACAATAATTTCATTTTACAATAGTTGATCGGAAAGAGATTGAAAATCAAATTGTTGATCATTTGTCCAGGATAGAATTAGAGAAATCACTCGTTTTTGAAAATGAAATTAAAGAACATTTTCTAGATAAAAAATTGTTCACTACTAATGAGTGGTGTGTTCTGTGGTATGTCATTGTGAACTTTTTTGTTAGTGATATTATACCCTATGGAATGGCATACCAACAGAAGAGGAAATTTATTTCTGAAGCTAAGACTTATTTTTGGGATGACCCATTTTTTTATAAACAAGGAAATGATATAATTATTCAAAGATGTGTACCACTAGAAGAAGCTTATGAGATTATCCAAAAATGTCATAATTCTGATTTTGGGGGAAATTTTGGTGTTGATAAAACAACATACAAAATTCTACAATCTGGATTTTATTGGCCAACAATTTTTAGAGATGCTAAAGCTTATATCAAACTTGTGATAGATGTCAATGAGTAGACAATATTTCTAGAAGAAATGAGTTGCCCCTCAATTATATCCTAGAAGTTAAAATATTTGATGTTTTGGGGATTAGATTTCATGGGACCATTTATACCATATTTCAGAAATTTATATAAATTTATATATATTGTTAGTAGTGGACTATCTATACAAATGGATAGAAGTTATTGCTTTACCTTGATGTGATGCTCAAAGTGTTGCAAAATTTTTGAAAATAAAAATATTTTGTAGATTTGGGATGCCAAGAGTTATTATTACTGATGGGAGAAGTCATTTCAGAAATACCATAATATAGTAGTTGTTAAAGAAATATCATATAAATCATAGGATTGCTATTGCTTATCATCCTAAGACAAGTAGTTTGTCTGAATTATCCAATCAGGAAATTAATAGAATTATGGAAAAATCTGTGAATCCAACAAAAATAGATTGGTCAGTCAAACTTGACTATGCTTTGTGGGCTTATATGACTGAATATAGAACTCCTATAGGAATGTTCCCATATAGGTTAATATTTGGCAAAGCTTGTCACTTACCAGTTGAACATGAGCATAAACTATATTGGGCAATTAAAAATTTTAATTATAATTTGAAAGATGCTCGTGAGAAAAGATTATTACAATTAAATGAGCTTGAAGAGATAAGAAATGAATCTTATGAAAGTGCTAAAATTTATAAAGAAAAGATGAAAATGTGGCATGATCGAAAATTCTTACTAAAAATATTTAACCAGGGCAACAAGTTTTACTATATAATTCAAGGTTAAGATTATTTCCAGGGAAACATAAATCCAGGTGGATGGGCCCATTTATTGTAATGAAAGTTTATCCTTATGAAAGATCATAAGTCTGAGAAAATAATTAAAGTTAATGGGCATAGACTAAAACCTTCTTTTATAAGAGATCAACATAAATTTAATGATGGAATGATGTTTGGTCAACCATAGTAAGCACTGGTTAAGTCAGGCTGACGACGTAAAACCAAGCGCTTTGTGGGAGGCAACCCATAAATATAAGTGTGTTTTTGTTTTTATTGTTATTTTATGTGTGATTAAGAAAATTAGGATAGTATTTTTAAAACTATTATGTGTTAGTATTTATTTTAAGACTTAAATTAGTGATTTGGACATGTTAAAATTAGAATTTGGATGTTAAGTTGACTTATGCAAAAATGTGCACTGGCGCTTAAGCGCCAAATCCGGCGCTTAAGCGCGACTGTTTAAAAACATGTGCAAAATTAATATTTTAGAAGGAAAAATTGCCTAGAAGTTTGCAAAAACATGTCTTGGCAGTTTCTAAATGTGTCTAAGAGTTATTGGAAGAATTTAGGCTTATAAATGGAAGGGTTTAGTGAAGGAATTTTACCCAAATCATTTCTAGCCCTAAAGCCTAAAAGAGAGAGAAATTTTAAGATGATGTCTTCATGGGAGATGGATTTGAAGAAGAAGGAAGAGTCTATGAGAAAAATTCATTAGGCAAAGTGTACAAGAGATGTATAACAATTTCTTAGCTGTTAGTATTGAAGGATATCAGAGAAAATGAACAAAATTGAAAATACCATGTCTGTACTGGAGACTAAGGTATTGGAAATTCATGCACATCTGGAGTATATTGGATGGCAATTGAAAATGCAATTTAGTCACACTAGTTATATAGAGGAAGCGGATAAGGAGATGTTTCTTAAGCAAAAGTGGATTGAAGAAGATTGCATCAGAGCACGCTACCACCGTCCGTTTTATCAACTTTATATTCCAGTTGCCCCAGGAGAGGCTAATGAAAGACATGAATTTATTCCTTCTAATGAAGAATGGAATTAAGTTCTATGTTTATTTTTGTGTGATTAAATTTGTTGTCTTTAAGTGTTTTTAGTGTTTAAGACATGTGTTAGTGTTTATGTTACTTATGTGTTTAATTGTGAATGCTAGTTAAGTTATTTGTACTTAGGAAAATTTTCTCATCTGAGACTATTTGGAGTGAGAATTAAGTGTCAATAGTATTTGTACTTGTTTGTGAATTAATATAAGTTTGTTTTTGTGAAAATTTTGTGTTGTTTTAGCCTCGAATTGAAATAGTTATTTAGGAGAATTTTGAGAAAGAGGGAAGTTATAGGAAGTTGAAAATAGTCAATGAAGTGATATGAGACCATTTAGGGGTGGTTCACTTAGGCAAATAGTGTATTTTATTTAAATTTAAAGATTTTAAAAATAATGCACTGCGGTTAAGTGCCACATAGTGCACTTAAGCTCGAGCTAACCCGAGAGGCAGGCGCCTAAGCGCCACTTATCTCCGCTTAAGTGTCGGTTCACAAAAACTGGTTCGTGAACAGTTAAAAGTGAAATTTTGGTCCGAAAACACCATTTTTAACGTCTCTCACTGTCTTCTACCTCTCAAAATTGTGATTTTTAAGGGCTAGGGCACGTCAAAAGTGAGGATTTATTGGTGGAATCAAGAAAAATTTGCTAGATTCAAATTTCTTAAGGTAAGAGCTTTACTTCTATGCAAAAATTCTGGATTTTCACCATGTATTTTGAGCACATTTGAAGAAATTTGAAAATTCACTATTCATGGTAAAATATGAGGAAAAATTTATGAAATTTGCTTGGGAAGCTTAGTTTGTGCTTTAGGAAGTTTAGTTTAGTGATTTAGCTTGATTTTTGAAGTTATTTTTGGAATTTATAAACTTGTAGAATGACACCAAGAATGAAGAGGAGTAAAGTAAAAGCCCGTTTGATTCGAGCAATTTTGTTAGTTCGAAGGCTTAAGATCTATACAGTGACACTCTACAATCACGAAAATTGTTTTAGGAGCGATGTTTTAACAATCCGGGTGGAGAAGATATAATTGTTCGCTGACAGTGGGAACAATTTTGTTGTTTATCTGTTGTCGCAGTGATTTTTATTGTGAGGGAGTTCTATAGAAATCTCCCTGAAGCTAAAGACAATTGAGTTATGGTTCGAGGAAAGTTGGTACCTCTTTTTCTAGAAGTAATCAACTTATTTTACTATTTACCACCGGATACTGTATGTTTTTTATGCAAATTATAGTCCTACTAAAGTGGAGTTAGATGAGATTATTTCATACTTGACTATTGGGAGATAACTTTGGATGATTACCAATGAGAGGAGAGTAAATTTTCTAACTTCAAAGTTATGTGCAACTTCAAAGGCCTGACACTATTTCATTTCTGCTCGTCTGCTTCCTACCAATCATCTTAGTGAAGTGACTAGAGAAAGAGAGATGTTGAACTATTTTATTCAAGAGGGAAAGCTCATCAACATTGGAGCTTTGATCTGTCAGACTATCATCAGTTCTGCTACAACTGTTACAACTGCAGGTCTGGGATTTGCTTCCTTGATCTTTTCTTTGTGCGAGCAGACTAGGGTTAAATATGATAGTTGGGAGGAAGTTCGGTTACTTTCAAAGCCATTCATGAAGGTGAATTTGAAGACTTATTCTGAGCTTTATATTTTTTGTTGGAGAGGAGGATTTTCCAGGAGCTATGGAATAGAAATGTCTGTTGCATCTACCTCTGCTGCTTCTTCATCTAGACCATCTACTTCACGTGCTTCTACATTTTGAGGTGAGTTTACTGATACCTGAGATGAGTTATTGCAGAATATGATGGATAATATTAATTTTACTATTGAGAAGGTACAAATTTTAGAGCATTTTGCAGATCATACTAATAGTTATAATAGAAGGAAGATTGATTATGAAGAGAAATTTCACTCATCTTCACTCATCTTTGGACTCATCTTTGGAGAGCCTGATTAGAGGTGACCCAGGAGTGCAATTTCCTTTATATCCTTGATATCTTTATTATGAGCCTATAGAAAAGTGGTATATCGGTCATTATGAGAATGAAAAGTAGAATTGAGAGATTTATTTTATGTTTGTAATATGATATGAACTATGTGGTCTGACCTTGCTACATTTGCATCTGTGTGTTGATTTGGACTTTGATGTTTTATTATTATTATGACATTTGTGGTAGTTAGGATTTTATTTTTAAATTTTAGGGTAGTAACTGGTGTTTTGCATTGTTTTCTGCTTAGTACTGTGATTTAGTTAGTTTACAACTTAAACTTAATTTCATATCTGTTATAAAGTAGAAAACCTTGCTAGCTTAGATCTTAAACTTGAAATTTAGAAACTGCTACCCTTTATTTTTCTTTTATCATGTTTGCAAGTTTGTATTTATGTTAAGATTGTGATGTCAGTAGTGTGTATACTTTTATGTTTATACCAACTATTTAGAAGTCTATTGAATCCCTACATGTTAAAGTAAAATGAAAATATAGAAAATTTGATCAAAAATTAATTTTACTCCTGTTTTTAGTTTTATACTTGTATCATTAGGGTTTAAAATTCCTATTAGCATGTTATTTTTAATTTTTCATTCCTGCTTATATATATCTAATGTTAAACTATTTAATCTGTTAAAAATTTAAATTTGGGGGATGAAAAATTTTTTAAAAACTGGAACTTTATTAGTACTCAAATGTGCCACAAGTGAATTTGATTTGAAAAGAAAAAAATTGATTATGTATAAGAAGTCATATTAAGGAAGAAAAATTTGATTTTAGAAATGAGTAAGAAAATTTAGTTAAAATTGTTAGTAATAAAGAAAAACTTTTAGTTAAAAAGTTTTTAGATGAGAAAATGATTAATATAAGTAATTATCTTTAGTAAGAAAAATTGTATTTTTGAAAAATTTAGATAATTTAGACTTTTATTTTTAATAATTAAATTTTTTTATTAAAATATTTTTCAAAATTATTATTATATTTAAAAGTAAAAGACTTATATCAAGACATTGTTTTAGGAAACGAGAAGTGGAGTTCAAAATCATTAAAGGCCTATCCAGATAAAGTCCTTGCCTGAAAAAGAAATGAAAAAAGAAAAGAAAAGAAAAAGAAAAGAAAAAGAAAAAGAGAAAAAAAAATTAGGAAGGAGAAGCTTGAGGTTAGTGCCTAATAAAAAATTGGTTCTACATTTGATCATTTTAAAGTATAAGACTTGAGAAACTCTTAAGCTTATAAATATAATATAGTAGGTAAAATTATTTTTAATGAAAATTGTTAAGTGGGGATAATAAAAGAACTAAATTCTAAATTTGGAAAATCTACGATACATTTCTGAATGAGATAGAAACTCATATTTTCATCTTTCTTAACTTTAAGAATTTCTAAACTTTAAGTTGGTCTCATTTACTGTATATTTTTTCTAAGTTAGACTGTTATATTTCTAAATCTAAATTTTAGTAACTCTTAAAGAAACTCATATACATATCATACATTTGAAGTCTGTAAAGATTGAAGTTTCACTTGAGGACAAGTAACATTCTAAGTTTAGGGGATTTTGATACATTTAAAATATGTAGTATTTTTAGACACATTTTTATATCTATTGTTGAGATATTGCACTTTAATAAAAGGTATTTTTAAGTTTTTTCTTGGACATACAGGTAAAAAGGGTGAAAAATTCTTAAAGGAGTGAAAAAGTATCAAATTTGGAGAAAAAAGGTGAAAAATATGCAAAAGAGTTTTGGCGCCTAAGTGCCAGATCCGACGCTTAAGCGTCGGTTAAACAGAGAAGGCCGCGCCTAAGCGCCAGAGGTCCCGCGCTTACGCGCTAGTGGAAGTTACTAGATGAGTAAGGTCGATTTTTGTGAATTTTAATACATTTTTGAGGCACCCATTAGCTTAATAGGTGGTTATAACCACCATGGGCGAAAAGTATCATGAAAGGATGCATCTCTTTGGGAAATACATCGAATTATGACACATTTTGAAGAGTTTCCCAGGTACCTCTTATAAAAGAAGAGAGGACATTGAAAAGAGTTTTGAAAATACTTGGAAAGTTTTGAAAGTTCATCAATTTAGGGAGTTAGTTCAGAGAAATTTTCAGGCACCTCTTTTACTTTTACATTATCATTTTTGTTATTTTATTTTGAGTAATTATAAAAAGAAGATATTCAAAGAAACTTCAAGAGTTTGGTGGAGAACTTGAGATAAGTGTTTATGTTTTTGCTTTGACACTACTTTTGATTTTAATTGAGACTTGTTGTTGGTTTGACAATGATTTCTACTTTTAAACTAAAGTGTGGTTTTAATTTCTCCATGAACTCTGAGTAGTTTTCTTTATCTTTTTTCATAAAATTATTAGTGATTAATTATTGGATTGAAGTTTTGTGAAGTACTAATCTGGAGAGTATTGATCTTTGATGTTGTGATGTTGGAAGAAGTTGTGATGATTTAAATCCATGCACTTCATTTACTTCTTGCGTTTGTCAATCCAGATATTAAAATTAATTGTGAGAACATGTAGCAACCGGGCTAGTATTGTCTCAGTCAACAATTGGAAAGAATCACATGAGGTTGTATGAATGAGAATGTAGTTCATATGATTGAGTGCAAATAAATAGAGAAATATTCATTGAAGGGTGTAGAGTTAGAGGAGTTTAAAGTGACAGGTTAAAGCCCCCAACTTGGTTTATTATTTTAGGTTCTGATACGAGATGTTAGCCCCCAGGTAGAGGAAATCAAGGAAACTCTCGAGTGAGAGCTAGTATCTTCCCTGCTTAGCCGGTCTTCAGAACTCTTCAAACTTTAAATTAGCTAATGTTCTTTATAGCAACTCTAGTAAGGGTAAAAAATATTATTGCTCCTATTTGGCACATCACAATTTGCATACTTCCACAATAGAATTCCTATACTTATTATTGATTCATGATAAGAAGAGAGATATTTTTCTTATTAAGTGCTTTTCATCTATAAAACTCTAGTTATCTTTTTAAGTTGTTAATGTTTTGTGAAAATATCAAAAATACTAAAAATATTTGTATTTTTATTACTGTAAAATATATTCAATTTAATTAATTGTCTTTTTTAAAAATAGAAAGTTTTCTAAAAGTGCATATTGTATAAATTCTCTGTTGGTTCGATAATCAGGTCATAATAAAAAAATCCTATATTACTTGATAATGATACATATTCTTGTGTAGAATCCCAATATATATAAATTAAAACTTAATCTCTTATTTTTCTTCAAGATCAATTTTTGGTTTTGTTGCAAGGTAAGGAAATATAAGTGAAATATAATCTAAATTATTGTTGTAATTTGCATATTAGTTGTATCTAGGGATCACTCACCTCCATCGCTATGGAGGTGGTGCTAAAAATTTCTTAGAGAACCTCTCCAACTTGCTCCTAAAGCCTCTTTGAGACCTCCTCAGTGCAACCCAACCACCACATTACCTTTATCCCCTTACCAGATAGGACAGAGCTCTCCACACCTCTACACTCCACCAAAATCAAATTAAGCTCACCCACAATACCACCACAGTGAAAGAAAACAAAGACCCATCAAATCCCCCTCATATAGAGCCCCTAGCATAGCTCTAGACCAACACCTGAAATTGAGCTTGGTCAAATTCATACCTAGGCCTTTCAACATAGTAAGAGGCTTAATCCCTAGCCTCCTTGGACCTCCACAAATGTGCCAAGCATCTCTGATCGAAGCTTCCATTCTCAGAGCAAAGGTATTGAACTCCTCCTCCTCCCGAGCCTATTTTGATTCTCCATTTTATTAAGCTTAATTTAATTGCTTGATTACCGTATAAATGTGTTCGTCACACTTAGACGAGCATTTAGAAACATACCACACTAATTTTTTTTAAGAAAAGAGTGAGATCTTATTGGAAATGGATGGTTCTCGGGTTATGGCATTGGGGACAATGATCAGGATCTATCCGATCGTGCATTTATCTCATCAACAAAAGAGATCTAGCAAGACATCGCCTTCATACATTAACCGCGGGCTGAGTCAACACTGATGTGGATAGTGGCATCGAATGGGAGCGCGCAATGTGAAGTTTCGGAGTCGTCGTAGGTTGACATGGTGTCATTCATTTAAATAGATAAATAGGGTGTTTTCTGATTTAAATAAATAGCCCTAACTTCAAAAATCCATATCTTAGTGTAGAAAAATCACAAAAATAAAATAAAAATACCCTCTTGCTCAGTAAATAGAGGAGAACAATGTGAAAATAATTTAATGTTTATTTAACGCATATTTTATTTTTAATTAATTAAGTATTATTTTGAGTCTTTTAATTCTTTATTCATGTAGACATTTCACCATGTCTTGAATTTTTGACATGTTGTTGCCTCTGTCATAGGAAATTTTTCCTAATTTTTCTAAAGTCAGAGGATATATTTAGACAGAAATCCATATTTTTCATGTTTATGTCTATTATTTGCATAAATTAATCATAATAATTAGCATGTTGGTTAGAAAAATCTAAGCAAATTTTGGAAGATTTGCTATGAGCAGAGAATCCTTTGGAAAATATTTTATGGGTTAAGTCATTAAGAATACACTTAATTTCCACCAACCCTAAAACACAAAGAAAATTATTTTTGAGAAACAAAAACATCTGAATGACTTAATTTTTAATCTCCACTATGATTTAAAGTTCAAAGAACTCCCCATTAAAATTTTAAAATATTTGGAGCTCATTTCTTAACACAAATTGATTTTTCAAGTTAAATACCACATTTTACACTAAAATGATTTTTTTAACAATTAAAATATAACTAAAAAAAATTATAAGAGTTGGTTTTTGGAGTTCTCTATGATTAGAGGAATTTTCTAAAACTAAAATTAAAATTAAAATAAAAATTTCATTTTCAAGCCTATTTTTAATATTTAAATAAATAAAAAATGATAAAAATTACAAAAACAATAAAATTTGTGGAAATAGTCTAAATTGTTTCCTAAGCACTTATGAACAATTGGATTATTTTTCCTAATTTTCTAAGTGAAGATATTGAATTTTAAAGCTAAAATAATTTTTAAAGGCTAAAAATGGGTTTTCACTAAAATAATTCTAAAAAATCAAAGAAAAATTAGAAAAATATGAAATCAAAGAAAAATTAGAAAATAATTCTAAAAAATCAAAGAAAAATTAGAAAAATATGAAACTTCTTTTCTAGGTTCCTTGATATTAGAGAGGTTTAATAAAAGCATGAAACTTAACTTTCCACATTTAAAATATTTTATAATTAATAAATACTCTAAAATGTTAAATAATTCTTAAAATTTAAATATAACTCAATAAATCATGAAATTTGGCCCCAATGCTTGTTTGGTATAATCCTACCTCAAATAAAAATTTTAAGGGATTAAACTATATGTTAGTGAAGTTATGGAATTTTCTTCAAAAAATCCTATTTTTGCATAAAAATAAATATGTAAATTAAATTAAATTTTGAAAAATCATACTTTTTCCTCTGATGTCTTAATTGACCCATGAGTGAGGTGGGATGAAAATTCCAAAGTCATTTGGATTAAATTTGACAAATTATGAAGTGGCAGAGCCTTAGGGGCAAAAGCGTAATTTTGAAAATTTGGCCTTAATTAACATTCAGGCTAAATTCAAAGAGGGAAAAGGGTAACCTCTCATTGTAACTAACTTATTTAGATAATTGAAACATAAGGGGATTAATTGGTAGAAACCAACCTCAATGTTTCTTAATCAAGGGATAAATTTGTAATCCTTTAAATTATTAAAATTTGGAATTCTAGTGAATTAAATGTCCCTAGACTTAAGGGTATGACTTTGGAAGTTGATAACTCACTAATTTAAAACCCCTACTTGATGTTCAAATGACATTTAAGTGCTTTGAAAATAAAAAATCATCATCACTTTAAATTCAACTTCTGTCAAAATAACTAAGATATCTACTAAAACCTTAAGGGCTTATTAGTGACCTAAGCTAAATAATATTTGATTAAATGAGGATTAGAAATGTGAACATAATTAAAATTGAACATATTTGAACATATTTAAAACACAAATTGAACATATTTAAAACACTACAAGCCCAAATTTTAAAAAAAAAATCGGCTAAGTGTTCCAATAACGCTAACTTGCCACCATTAAGGGTCTTCACCCACATAATTCTCGAATTAAATTTTAAGTGATAATTACCTTACTCTTAAGGATAATTGAAACATCAATATTCATTGAGCATTAAAGGTATTTATAGGATGAGTTTTTAAGCAACATAATATGTTTAAATAAGCTCGAGACTTTTCACCAAGTAGTGAGAGGGGAGCATGAAACTGCTTCTTCCTTTAGACCTATTAGATACCTCAGAGGTCTACTAAACTTAATATGTTTTGTTTAACAAAAACCATCCTTAATCAAACTAACAAACTAATAAGGACCCATAATAAGGACCCACCAAGATATGACATAGGGTTAGGTAGGTCACCAAAACCTTTCTTTTTCCGCTTTACATAAAATGTTCTAACATGCATTTTGAGTTTCAGGTCGTGGAAGGAGAAGACTCGTTGGTACATTTTTACAGTTTACAGTATTGTCTTTCTTGTAATTTCGTACTGTACTTTTGAAGCTAACACAAACTTGCATGCTAAACAACGATATCACCCTGCACAAAAACTAAAATTATTAAGATAACCACAAAACTAAAACCAAAACAAAAACTAAAATCAATCAAGATAAAAATCACCTCCACTACATTCATAATATAAAATAACTCAAAATTTAATCACAAACATCACAAAGACAACACAACAACTACAACTAAATACTACAACTAAATTAAGATGTCTCTATCAGATGATTGCAAATCTCTTGGAGGAGGTAGCCTACGGTTGATAACGAGGCTTCTCACTATCAAAATGAAATTATGAAACTCATTAACTTGAGTTTAGTAAATTCATTTGGACTAAGTGAATCCAAAAGAAAATAGTGGTGCCAGATTGATGGAACTGTGGGATCCTAACCGGTGTCACTCTAATTAACTTTAACATCCTCCATGAAATTGAAAAACTTCAACTATAGGGCCACCTAATTTGACATCATAACTTGACACCCTAGAAAACTCAAACTTGTCACGGTAAGGAGCTTGAAGCTAGCATGGTGGGCAACAGGACCATATTCAATAGGAAAACCTATATTCCATAGCTAAACCAATTTCTTTCCTTAGAATTAAATAATAATCCATAGGATTTTGGAGGTTGTCTGCCTAGTGCAACATAAATCCTCAACTCATCTTTAGGCTTTTGTACAACCATGTTGTAGAAAATAAGCCCTAACCTCATCTTACGATTCCGAGGTTGTCATTCTTGAGGACATAAATCCTCACATCTTCCACGCTATTTGTATGATTGTTTCACACAAATGTAAGTCCTAAATTAATAAAATTGGCATGATGAAACACCTAAATATTTCTCCACAAAACTGAAGCCAAACCATAAGATAGACTAAGAAGTCAGCGAGGTTCTTCTCCGGATCCATGACATTCCCTAGTTCGTCCTCCTTTGGATTCCAAAAATAAAATGCTCTAAATTTGAGCCAATCCCATTTCACACCTCTTTGTTCAATATCATTGAAAAGTCCTATCCTTTTGAAATCCTCGAAGATAATAATTTTTAATTTTTATCGAGAGTTTTTTTAGGTGACTTCGATCATTTAGGATGTAATTAACTATAGGGGTTTGCCCTTATAGGAAGATTGTCTGAACCCAGTTTAATATAAAACTTATTTAATTCTTCATATTAAATTAGAAAAATCATCGGCAAATAAAATTATTTCATATACCAAACGAATGACATATATTTCCAAGTTTATTTGATCGAGTCTCATCCTCAAGTATTGTGTTTATCCTTCAGGATAGATAGAAGGCTTGAGGTACAACTCTCTTTCATTTGAACTATGAAAAATATGGGGTCAGTTTGATATCATATTTTTCTAAACCTAAATCTATACGCAAATTAAAATGTCTTTCCGAAGAGGGCTACAGGATTTCAATTCCGGTGACCGACAGCTTCTTATGGGCAACTCCCCAAACCAAAATAGCACCGACAATCATGAGCTCTCCTATAGAAACATGGTGTTGCACTCCGACAAATCTCTTCACAAATAATTGTTCCAACTTGGAAAATGTATTAATTGATCCATTGTGTAAATTAGCCTACCAATCGAAAGCAATCCTTGACAGACTACTAACAAACTATTGGAAGAGTAAAGCTTCGTTACTCCTTTTGTTGCCACAACTGGCTCGAAAATGTGCTATATGTTGTCTCGAATTTTCAGTCCCATTAAATATCTTAAAGTTTGAGGACACGAAACTCTTGGGGAAGGGTACGGCATCAAATTCTTCCAAGGAATGTCTACCCTTTAAAACAAATGCACCACCCGTAGATTGGGTTAAGGCATCTCGAACTTGCTCGACCATTGCTTAAATTCCTTCTCCGGCATGACACTTGATGGAGGATCCTTCAATAGTTTCTCATCTCTGTTTGTTGAGGTGACTTCTCTTCTTTCATCTGTAATATATATAATTTTTTGTTGGTTGACCTCTAGAGAGGCTAACTGTGGGGGTTGATATTGTCCTTGAATTGTGGCCATGTTGGTCATGGCTGCGACCATCTCTTCTATTCTTTTCTCTAGTTGGCTGACTTGCTCATCCCTTAGGAGGATAGCCCTACGTAGCTCATCTATGGCATTCTCTTCGATGAGAGGTTGAGCCTCGCACGCAGATTTAGTGCCTCTGGTTTAAATGACATGGACATCCATGAAATCTTCTTTGAGGTAATTATTATAATCAAAGTCTTCATCATCATCAATGGAGACTCCATGTTCCCGAGCCAACTCAGAAATCTCAACCCTGAGCTTTTCAACTTTTCCTTCAAATATTGACTCTTGAATTGCATTAAGATCTGGAGGTGGACCTCCTCCTCTTATTCTTCCAGCTCACTGGCAATTGCTACGACAATGTCTGATACTTCAGACCCTCATTTCATCCCATGATCTTGCCCTACAGGCTCATTGGACTGTATTGTTACAACGACCTTGGGTACCCACACCTTCTTGTTTGAAGGTGATGTCTTGAGACAAAGTGTCTCAGCAGAAACATCGGTATGTCGAAGTTAAGTATGCTCCCATGGTGCAGACCGCCTACAGTACTAGGTAATCTCTTCATCTTTATCTTTGAAACTTTAGGAATATCTCTATAATGTGTGATTTGTAGAATCCTTGGACCCATTCATGACTTGGCTAGTCGACAACCTGTGGTCCTGGTGTTGGTAGAATCGATTGTAACTATGGCAGTATCAACCCTGCTCCCTAAATGGAACCAGACAGGAATACAAGCGGGCAAAGCATCAGTTGATTTCTGTGATCATCTGGTAGATCTGGCGTCCTTTAAGATTTCTTTCTTTATGTGAGGGGATATTGCATGTCCCACTTGTTTGAGTAGTTCGCCAACTGCTAACTATGCAACCTTCCTTGGCACCTAGCCTCTTGAAAATTGAACTGACTAAGATGATAAGAGTGGACTTCTTTCTCTCCTTACCACGCCAATGAAGTGATGGTAAACTAGCAAAAATTTTCTAGATACTCTCGTATCTATTGGTACCCATTAAAGGATGGAATCTACTTCCTTGTAGAAATGGATATGTTTCTAGTAATCTTGATTCGTCTTGGTGTGGATCTTTCTTAACGGGTCTCTCCTCAGGAGCCTGGGCTTTAATGGTCGTATGAACTCTCCTGTTGTGGTTTCTCCTTTGAGTTTGGGTTAGTGGTGCAGTTCTTGAACTTGATCCGATTTCCAATACTGATGGTGGGATAGCAAATCCCTCAGTCAAATCTTCAATGATCATTACTTCTTTCCCCTTAGCAGCAGTGGGAACATCATGCTTGGTAGGTGCCATAGTGGCAACATTAGACTTGGCCTTCTTATAAGAGGGGAAGCCCTAAAGATAATTCAGGTTGAACTCAGCAAATGACTCCTGAATTCTAGAGCGGTGACTTTCATTATGACGAACGGGGCCTTCTCGAGGATTACCTCGAGGTCTTCAAATTCGGCTCCAAACTTAATCGTAGGAGCAACATGGCGAGTGTCATGACTTGTCGGCAAGTCTTAAGAAAAAGTCAGCATTGGACACACCATTGCAACAACTTCAAAAGAGAAAGCTCTGGGGTTAGCTATTTGGCCAAAACCTTGTAATCTTAGTGCAAGTACTAAAATTTAATAGAGGTCAATCTGTTGACCTAGTGAGTTTTTTTATTTAGTTTATGGGGGTTTTAAAATTTTAGTAAAATTAGTTTAAAAGTAAGAAAACTTTGTTAATATAAGGAAGTTTTAAAAGCACGCATAGCACAAAAAAAATTGATTCAATTTGTAAAATAACAAATTAAAATAAAAAAGGAGATGTGAAGTGTTTAGGACTCAGTGCGGGACCAACTTAACAACACACATTGCCCAAGTGGAACTAGTCCACCAACACACATATTATGGTCCGACCCCATATGAAAATTAAAAAGTCCTTATTGGCCTCCTGGACCCCTCTGTTCAAAGGTGGTTGAACTGACGATCCTGAAGTCCGAAGAGTTGACCACACTTTCCCAAGACAGAAATGGGTAAAGTATGTCAATGGAAGAAGAGTAATTTTGTCCAATTGGGACATAGACACATTATCGATGTGTGAAGTAATATTTCTTGATTTAAAATGAAGAGAAAAGCTTGTCGCATGTGGAGTCGCCAGAAGCTGTCTTTACTATTTTGGTTGTGGAGTTTCCTGTAAGAAGTTGTCGGTCATCAAAATTGAAATTCCATTGCCCGCTTCGGAAGAAAATTTTAATTGAAGTATATATATATAGTTTTAGAAAAATATGAAATCAAACTGACCTCATTTTTTTCATAGTTTAAATGAAATAGCACTATACCTCAAACCCTGTATCTATCCCGAAGGATAAACACAAGACTTGAGGATGAGGCTCGATCAAATAAACTAAGAAATATATGACATCCATTTGGTCTGCAAAACCATTTTATTTGTCGGAAATTTCCCCTATTTAATATGAAGAATTTAATAGAGTTTATTTTAAGTCAGGTTCAGACAAGCTTCCTATAAGGGCAAGCCCCTATAGTTAATTACATCTTAAATAACCAAAGTCACCTAAGAAAACTCTAAAAAAAATCAGAAATTATTATCTTGAAGGAGTTAAAAAGGATGGGACTTTTCAACGAGATCGGACAGAGAGCTGTGAAATATGAATGACTCAAATTTGGAGCATTTTGTTTTTAGAATCCAAAGGAGGAAGAACTTGGAGATGTCATGGATCCGGAGGAGAACCTAAGTGACTTTCTAATCAATCCTATTGTTTGGCTTCAGTTTTGAGGAGAAATTATTTGAATATTTCATCCTATCAATTTTATTAGTTAGGGCTTTCATTCATGTGAAACGATCACACAAATAGCCTGAAAGATGTGAGGATTTAGGTCGTGACAGATGACAACCTCAGAATCCTAAGACGAGTTAGGTCTTAGATTATACATCAGATCTGTACAAAAGCCTAAAGATAAGGTGAGGATTTATGTTGCATAATCAAACAACCTCAAAATCCTATGGAATATTGTTTAATTCTAAGGAAGGGAATGTTTTAGATGGAGAAAACAGGTTTTGCTGCTGAAGATGGTCGTGCTGCCTACCATGCTAGCTCCAAACTCCTTGACTTGACGAGTTTATGATTTATAGGGTGTCAAGTTTTGATGTCAAATTAGATGACCCTATTGTTGATGTTTTTTAAATGTTATGGGGCATGTTAAATTTGATTATAGTGACACCGATTAGGATCTTACGGTTCCCTCATTTTGGTATCACCGGTTAGGATCTTACGGTTCCCTCATTTTGGTATCACTATTTTCTATTGGATTCACTTAATCCAAATGAATTTACTAAACTCAACTTAATAAGTTCCATACTTTCATTTAGAATGTCGGAAGCCTCTTTAGAAACCATAGGTTACCTCCTCCGAGGGGTTCCCGATCATCTGATAGAGACGTCCTAACTTAGTTGTAGTTGTTGTTTTGTGTGATCTTTGTGATTAAATTTGTTGAGTCATTTTATATTTTGAATATTGTGGCAGTGAATTTTATCTTGATTGATTTTATTTTTAGTATTAGTTTAGATTGGTCATATGGAAGGTGACTTTGAGTTTAGAATTGAAATAGGGAGAAATTGGGACCAAATTGATGGACATTTGAGGTGAATTCAGGGAAATGGGGCCTTTAAAGGTAATTTGGGGTTCTGGTATAAATGTTCAAATTGGTCAAATTGGGTTCAATGGAAGGGTCCAAATTGGTTTTGGAGACATCTCGAGTGATTTTGGAAGTTTTGGGGGAGTTTGGGGTGCCAAGGCATTTTTGTAATTTTGGAAATTTTGGGGGTAATTTGGCAAATTTGGAATATTTGGGTGATTTTGAGTTATTTGGGTATCTTCAAAAGGTTGGAAACAATTTTTAAACAATTGTCGGTATTTTTGGTGAATTTGGGAATTTGGCTAAATTTAAGGTTTCAAGGGTACTTAGGTAACTTGGGGGAGTTTAGTACAAAAATGCCAAGTTGAGTGTTTTTGGTAGAATTGGGGAGCTAACCATCATAAATGAGCTATGGACTAATGGAAACCCCATTTGGGTCCTCTATGTAGTGGTCTTAGCTAAACCCTAGGCTAGGGCCAGTGGGTTTAGGGAACCATCTACATGAGTCTCCCAATGGATTAAGGGATCAAAGTCAAGAAATTTAGGTTTGTATTTGTGAGTGATTATAAGTGAGGTGAATACCTTAGCTCTAGACTAACACCCAGGATCAACCCTAAGGTTAAGCAGTCCTATGGGAACTCTCCTTGGGCTCCCCCTTAATGACCTCACCTACTTACTGTTAGAGGTTAGGACCACTATGTGGACCTTCAAGTTAAGTGTAGAGGAGTTTGGAATTTTTAATGGTGAGGGTTCCTTTTCTAATTTTCTATGAATAGTCAATAAGATAGTCAATTCTATGAATAGTCAATAAGAAAGTCCTATGGCTAGACCCTAGGCTACTAAAAAGGAAAAACTAGACCTCAACCAAAAGTGAGGTCAATAATCCCAAAAATATAGTTGTGTAAAACTTATCAAGTTGACTCCGCGTTACAAGAATGCCAAAAACTTTATGTGTTATTTTATGAAAAAGAAATTTAAGCAATTTATGTTATGAATCTATAAAAGTATATGTATCGTTATCAAGTAATATAATACTTTCTTTTTAAGACCCAAATATAGATTCCACTAGGAAGGTTTAAATTTTGAATTGGTAAATTAACTAGGAAAGTCACAGAAATAAAACAAAATTACTGTCACTAATTTCAAATTATTTGAGATACTATCAAACTAAATTATTAACTACTATCAAAACTAAAATGCAAAGTTTAAACAGTAACTACTAAACTATGTTTTATGTGATGAAGTTTTCTAATATGAAAAAATATCTTTCCCACAACAATAAGTTTTTGGTAAAATGAGATTAGATAAATGGTTTAAATAGGTATTATGCGAAATAAGAGCAATTTTAATTCTCTACCCTGATTCAGTGTTATAGAAAATCATTGGATAATCTTAGGTTTAGTCCCTAAATCCCTGATTAGGCTAGGAGGAGGCTGGCTCTCACTCCAAAGCTCTCACTTCCCTTCCCATGGAGCCTAACACTCAGTTTAGCTCTTAAACACTGAGACTGAGTTGAGAATTTTAGTCAGTCACCCTAAAATATCCAATTCTACTCTCAACAAAGTATATTTCCCTATTTATTTGCACTTAATTCCATGAACGAAATACTCCTACAAGAAATTAAATGTGATTCTCACTCTTGTTATATAAATCGTACTACATTTACCGGATCATATGTTTCACAACAGATTTTAACAATTCAATTGGTCAGATCAAAAAGTAAATTAAGTACGGAGTTGAAAAACTATCACAATTTATTTTATATTTTAAAATATGCACCCAATTTATCTCTACATTTCACCATATCTCAGAGTAGGGAGTAAGATAAAAGAAACTACTCAGACTTCATGAGAAAGATACAACAAAACATAAATTTCATATATAAAAGAAGTTCATACAACAATAGTAAACAAACAACACTTATTTGAAACTCTTTCTCAAAGAAAATCCCTTGTAGCCTCTCTTAGAAGATGTAAGAGAAAGAAAACTCTCACTTTTCTCCTTCTCTAACACTCTTAGAGAAGAATTCACACTTAAACTCACCACAAAAACTCAAAATTCTAAAGAAATAAATGATTAATAGACTCTAAGTGGCTATGGAGAATGTGGAATAGTGTGGAAGAGAGTGAAAAGCGGTCGAAAGGGGCGCAGGGACTCGAAAGGGGCGAAGGGACGTCTTTTTTGATCAATTTCTGCTCTAAATAGAGCCTAATGTCGGTTTTCCAATAAGTGCATCCAAAAACTCTTAAAAAAATTTCCAAATTCATTGAATCTTCTAGAAACAGGTCTTGCACTGACATTGGCATTGTCGGCGCCCACTCTAGCGCCGTCGGTGCTAGTGAACCGTGAACTATATGTTAAAGGGCGTTGCCGACGCTGCTCTTGGCGCCATCGGCGTTGAGGATAGTCTGGCCTTTTTTCTGTAGTTTTGCACTGTCGTCGTCCATCCTGGAATTGTTAGCACTGATTATTTTTTAAAAAATGTTATTTTGACTCCAAAGTCCATCCATTTTGCTTCCTTTTTGCTTTAAGTACTAAAGATCAACAACTTGCAATAAAACATGAAAAATAACCTCCTTTAAAGTGCAATATCATAAATAATGAGTTAAAAATATAAGTCAAAATATGCATATATTTTGATGTATCAATAGTATCTTAAAGAATGATGATTCATGCCTCTGTTGCACATAGTCATAATTATCGAGCCAATCAAATTGTAACCCAGTTAACATGTGGGTTTACTGGCCTACTCAAAGGTTGGTGAGACAATTATTTAACTCAAGAGCAAAGAGAATAATTTGCAAGTCCATCAATGATAGGAAACCCTAATCAAGAAATTACTGATGCTGTTTATAAATTAATTATAAATATTTTATAGCATTTTAATGATATAGTACCCGGTAATGAAGAGCAAATACGTTCTCTTTTACAAAAATTAAGATGTCCTACTTTGACACATTTTCATTGGTATAAAGATGTCTTTTTAATTAGAGTAATGTCTCTACCGATGCGTATGTGAATAGTATGCACTGGAAGCAAAAATTTATTGAAGGTTAACCTATTCTTTTTGTTAATAAAGTAAAAAGACATCTACAAGATACTAACATTAAACCTATTCCATATAAAAATCTGATATATGGACAATTTATAAATACTTGTGTACAAGAAGGCTTAGCCTTTTGTACATATTGCAAATTGAGATATCAAATTAAAAAAGAAAGATTAACAGAAAGAAAGTAATTAGGCGCTTTCTGTGAACAATTTGCTTATGATATTTTTAAATGTCCAGAACAAAAAGAAAAATCTTTTCACAAAAAGTGGAAATATCATAAGAATTATGAAAAAAATATTATTTAGAGAAAGGACCAAAGATTTCTCGACAAAAAATAAAAAATAGAGAAATCAGAGAAATAAAATGCTACAAATGTGACAAAATTGACCACTTTGCAAATACATGCATAGTAAAAATAAAAAAAATGAGCTTAATATTGATGAAAATATTAAACAATCTATTTTAAAAATTTAAATAAATTCATCTCTTGAAAATTTGGAGATGTCTGATAATTCAAACTAAATTGAGGATGATTCATTTTATTCATTAGAATTTAATGAAAATAATTGCACAAAATCTGAGTGCAAATGGAATAATGAAAATTGTTACAAATCTATAGTCGAAATGAAAGACTTATTTACTTTATCTTGTTTAATAAAAGAAGAAATACTTAAAATTGCATCTCAAATTGATGATGAAAAGAATAGAAATAAAATGCTTAAAACAATAATTGAATCTAAAAGAGAATCCTCCTCTTCTAATACCATTATTTTTCAATGATATTCAATTAAAGAAGCTTTAAAAAAAGCTTTAATTTTATATACTGAAAGTAGACCTACTTCTATAAATGATTTAAAAAATGAAGTTAATATTTTAAAATCCGAGATAAATATTTTTCAAAAAAAAAAAAAATACTAGATTACTAAATTTTGATTTAAATAATACAACGACTGAAATATCAGTAAGGAAAGATAATTATTTAGAGCAATCTTTTTTAAATTCCTTGCAAAAAGCTACGATGCATAAATGGTTTATAACCATTACTTCAAATATAAATCAAGAATATTATCTAATCTTACTGCTCTTGTTTATAGTGGAGCAAATATGAATTGTATTCAGGAAAGAATAATATCTTCTAAATATTTTGAGAAAACTACGCAACAACTAAATTTTGCATCTGAAAATAAAATGAAAATTAAAAATAAAATTTCTTCTACTAATATTTGCAAAAATGATATTTGTATTAATATTCCATTTAGTTAAAAATTTAATTAAACATATTATTTTGGGAACTCCGTTTTTATATAAAATTATGCCAATTAACAAAATCGACAATGCTGACATATAATCTAATAAGTTTAGAAAAATCATTATTTCTGAATTTATTACTAATCCTGCAGAACTTATTTTGAATGGAATAAAAAAATATAAGTTATAATAAAATCAAATTAATTTCATACAAGAAGAAATTACTTTATTATCTATAGAAGGAAAATTGAATAATAATTCAGTAAAACAAAAAATTTCTACTTTACAAAAAAATTTGTTAAAAGAAATTTATGGTGACAATCCAGTTGTCTTTTGGGATAGAAAAAAGCATTGTATTGCTTTACATATATTGATAATTTTGATGAAAGAAACATCAAGACAAAGCCACGACCTTCTCAAATGAATTAAGAATATCTAAAGATTTGTAAAGAAGAAATTAATGAACTCCTTAATAAGAAATTAATTAGAAAATCTAGCGAAAATCTAGCTCACCTTGGAGTTGTACTGCATTCTATGTCATGAATAATACAGAAAAAGAAAGAAATAAACCTTTAAAACTAGATTAGTTATCAAATATAAACTCTTAAATGAAACTAGATACTCGCAAATTCAAATACTTGAATATGACAGATATAAAATGGCTTTTATTGTTCCGTTTGGTCATTATGAATGGAATGTTATGATGTTTGGTTTCAAAAATGCTCCCTCTAAATCTTAGAAAATTATGAATGAATTCTTCAATCCATATTCTGATTATATATTAGTTTATATTTATGATGTGCATATTTTCTTTAAATCAATATAAGAACATTTTAAATATCTACAGACATTACAATGGCTTGCCAAACGTAATGGGCTAATAATCTCTACTGCTATTCTTTACAATAGATTAATGAAACAACATAATCCATGGATAGAGAATCATACTAAAGCTGTCCATATAATTGAGCAAAAGGTAAAACTGTTACCTTATTTACATATAACAAATCTGTCTTTCCCCCTAAAATAGTAGAGACAGATGCCTCTAATATTGGCTATCAAGGAATCTTAATACAAAAAACCTTTTATACTGAATAATTAGTTGGCCTTATGTTTGGAAAGTGGAATACACTCAAGAAAAATACTCGACCATAAAAAAAGAATTGCTTTCGGTAGTCAAATACATTACAAAATTTCAAGATGATTTATTAAATTATAAATTCTTATTACAAATTGATTGGAGTTCAATTAAGTATATACTACAAAGAGACGTAAAAAATCTTGTTTCTAAAAAAAATTTTGCCAATTAGCAAGCTCAATTATTATGTTTTGAATTTGATATAGAATATATTACAGGTAATACTAATTCTTTACCTGACTTTCTCACTCGTGAATTTTTGCAGGGAGAAAGACAAGGAGGGGTGGATCACCCCTCATCAAAGGGTTAGAATGACACCCCAACGTGTTGCTCTCATTTTAGAAGGGGGAGAGGTAGGGGCGAGCGTAATGTGGCTCCATGAAAATTTATAAATTTACAACAATATTTATATGGAAGCCCAATGGCCTCCGCATCAGAAAATAAATCTCCTCAATCTCTTCATTTATAAATCCAAGAAGTTATGGAATTTTTGCAAAAAAAAATCAAAAGAAAAATACCCTTGAGGTCAATTTAGAGGATTATAAAATTAATGATCCTTGGAAAATCCATGAGAGATATTTGGGCACAATAGCCTATGCTCAAGATATTCTTGATCGAGAATCATACGAGGCAATCCTCACTTCATTAAAATGCATTGAAATTCAACATTTTTATAATGAACCAAATAATTCTATTGCATATAGGAAAGCGATAATAAATCGCATCTTGCATCAGTGGAATTGGGGTATAACTCTTTTCCAGACTAAACAGGTTGAATTTATTCATCTTGTAAGTAGTCAGAAAAAAATCATTTCTTTTTATTTACTGGACCTATGTCCAAGCTATGAATGGAGTTTTTTTGCTCATTAATCCAACATTCTTGGCTTTTTGTATTAATGCTTGAAATTTTCAATAAAGAAATACCAAATTGGTTTTTAGAATTGTGAGAAAAATTTGGAGCCACCAATGAAATCCTTTATGAACCCAACAATGATCTCTATCCAACATGGGTTAATTTTTCTCCTCAGCTCGACAAAATAACAAATGAAATATTAGCCAATGGAATGTGTGAATTTTTATTCTTTTGTCAAGCGCAAATTCCATGGATCTTTTCTTAGAATCTATGTCATCAACAAGATAGAAACAAAGTCAAAGACTTATTACGTACCTTCTTCATCAAATGGTGGTCACATATCGTTATTGGTGATAAAATAATTCAAATTAATAAAGTCATTAATTCTAATATTGAAAATAATCAAGAACAGAGATCCCAAGAATTTTCACTTAAGGAAATTCATGATAAAATTAAAAGGAAATCTCCTCGAGAATCTCTGAATCAAATCAAACAAAGAAAATTGGGAGCAAATGTCGGTCTCTTATCAAGGGTCGGATGATGAAACCGACGAAAGAATAATTTTTAGAAGAAAATTGGGAGCAAATGGAGAACTTTATCTGAAACCGACGAAAGAATAATTTTTAGAAGATGACATGTCGGTCTCTTATCAAAGGTCGGATGATGAAGAAAATTGGGAGCAAATGGTGGCCCACCTTAGCTTAAATTAATGACAGAAAATTATAGTGGAACTCTATTGAGGTAACTTTAAAAGAAACTATGGCTAATAATGACGGTGGATGAAATAGTACCGGTTGGTGTAATAGTGAATACAATAATTATGGTTGATGTAGTAGTCTTTTGAATTAATTTCATGCTTTACGTCACCTCCAGCGGATGTGTTATCTTTTATTTAATTATATTGTCATAAGTTTGGAGTCTGCCCTCTATTATAAATAGGGGCCTTATTTTCTTTGCTGGTCTGCAAGTTTCCTTCAAGTCCTTTCATTATAATATAAAGGCATCCGTCTGGTGTGCTCTTATAGTTTTGTGCTCTGTAAGTTTCTGTTATTTTTAAAAAATATTTATGTTTTAATTATATCCTGGTTTTTATTGGTATATCCTTGTTTTAATTGGTATCATATATATATATATATGTATATATATATATATATATATATGTATATATATATGTATATATATGTATATATATAT
>NW_018251041.1:59025-68117 GCF_001263595.1 Phalaenopsis equestris
TATATATATATATATTATATTATATGAAAGAGTGACTCGTGGCTCCTTACGCGTTCATACTCAAAAAGGTTACAATATGAAGGTTGGATAGAGGATCCCCACCTAAAAGACGAAAAAACAATCATTAAACCTATAGGTCCAATATCCCAAGTACAACGCAACACAAAAAAATAAGAAAGGAAAGAAAGAAAGCAAATAACAAAAGGATTACATCAAACCCAAACTAAGAAAACAAACGATCCAAATTGAAAATTCATCGAACAGCTCCATCCAACCAAACTTGTGCCAAAACAATTAAGAGAGGCTGAAAAGATCAAAGCCTATGGTCGAGGTGCTTCACTAAACTCCCTACAATAAATTCATCTAAATCGCTGAAGCAACAAAACCCTACAGAAATAAATAGTCAGAAAGGACAAGAAACAAAATTGTCAAAGAGGCGGCAAAGTAACCCAAGATAAGCCATAGGGAGGAGCAGCTCCTAACCTTGAAGGACGTAGCAGCTCTACAAAAACAAAAACCAAAAATACTCCTTATAAGCACTACAAAGTAGATGGCAATCAAAGTAGATCCAGAATTCCTCTCGCAAGGCAGCAGGTAGCAAAAATGTGTAGTAAAATCAAAAGTGCTGTAAGAGGTGAACTATCCAAAATGGAAAAGCTCAGTAGGTCGCAGAACAAAAATAGGAATAAAATTTAAATGTAAGGTGAATCGAGGGAGTCGCTCAAGAAAAGGCGCTTTAAGTGTTGCTTAGGAGTAACACCCACCAAGGGATTAGTATTACCCTTAGTCAGCTTAGCGAGCCAATCGGCCGGCGAATCCTTTCACGTACAGTAAAAGACATGTGGACACTAAAATTATATTTTTCAATAACCTATTTAATTCTATTCCAAGTATAGAGCACATTCTAGTTGGGTAAAGTAAGGGCACAAAAATTATTAAAAAGCGATAAAGAGTCCGTCTCAATAATGATATTAGAGAACTTGCAAGATAGAGCAACAGGCAGAGATAGGAGAAAAGCCCTTCTTTCAGCCCCTAAAGCTGATGAAGCATTAATAGGGGTGGAAAAAAAGCAAATGCAATGACCCAAGTGATTTCTGAAAACTCCACCCGCACCCGCAGCCGTGGAAGTCCAGCTACCATCGATATTAATCTTGATCCAACCCAGGGGGGTTGCCACTTAATCAAAGTGGCCATCCTACGCGCCCAAGGTTGAGAGCAAGATATATCCAAACCAAATATATGATTCAGGTGATAGTAATAGACAAGGATATAAGAAACTGTATTAGCAGATGACAGATCCGAATGCAGGTGCTTACAACTATTTCTTTCTGTCCAAATAAATTGAATGACCACCAAAGGAAAGCAAAATAGTTTTTTTTCAACCAAGGACCCAGCTTTCCAGGTATGTAAGTAATCTATCATATAAGTGCTATGCGGCCAAATTAAATGAAAATGCTGTCCTAATAAAGACCAAACTTCCCTAGTATAAGCACATTGAAAGAAAAGGTGCCTCTCGGATTCATCATATTTCTTATAAATGAAACACTGAGAAGCAATCTTAAGCCCTTTGAGTTTAAGAATATCATCAAGAGAAAGCAAATTATTTAAAAATTTCCACAGAAAAAAAGAGATAGAAGGGGTAAAAATAACATTCTAAATATGTTTGTCCACCCAATGCAAAGTGCTAAAGTTATAAATGCTAGAGTATAAAAATTTAGTAGGAGATGTAGCAGTCGTAGTTTTCCAAATGGGCGTGTCTTTCAATCTCCTAATAATAGGAATTTTGGAAATTTTAATGTAGTTATCACCAATGATGTCCTTTAATTTATCAATATCCCAATGACCATCCGATCAACAATCCAAGAGAATTAAGTTATTATTAAGCATATTAGAAGAAAAATTGGAATCTCCTTGACCCCATTGATCGTGCCAAAAGAAAATATTACCGTCACCAATATCCTAAAAAATAAACTTAGCAGCAACAGAGCGGGCATTAGTGATGGTTTTCCAAATTTTAGAGTCTCCCACCTTTCAATTAACAATAGTCGAATTTATGCTAGCACAATACTTATGATGCAAGAAACGAGCTCATAAGGAGGTATTGGCACGAAATTTGAACCAAAGCTTGCACATATTAATGTCAGAGCTTTGCTTCAAATTCTTAATACCCAGACCCCTCACAGTAAAAGGTTTAGAACTTTTATCAAAGGTGGCCCAATGTTTTCTGGTATTAGTGCCCAACTAGATAAAGCGGTTAAATAACTTCTCTATAATGTTTTGGGTACTCTTTTTAAGATTTAAAACCTGCAGAGCATAAAGAGGAATACTCATCAAAATAAGTAGTAAGGTAACCCTCCCACCATTAGAGAGAAAAGAGTTCCTCCAAGCATTAATTCTTTGATTTATTTTATCAACCACATCATCCAATTGAGTTTGCTTTTGACAAACCCAAAGCAAATGAACCCCCAAATTTTTGAGGGGCGTGGTGGCAACTTGATAGCTAGTAAAAGAAGTAGCCTAAGTAAGAATAGGATGTTTAACATGCTTCCCAAAGTATAATTGACATTTTTCTTTATTGAAACAAAGTCCGGAAGTGTCTTGAAACTTCTCCGAAACCTGCATAAGGGCCTTCAAGGATAGTTTAGTAGCATTAGTAAAAATAATAGCATCATCCGTGTAGGCCAAATGGCTAACCAAAATGGAGGATTTATGTGAAAATTGGGAATAAGGTTTGTTCAACTGCAGATTATTAAGTAAACGAGAGAAATAGTAAAAGACAATAATAAAAATAGTTGGGGATAGAGGATCGCATTTCTTGATGCCCCTTTGAGCCGAAAAGTAACCATAAGAAGTGTCCGTAACCAGAATAGAATAGTGATTATTCATCAGCCATCTTTTAATAAGAGAGCAGAAATTTTCATGAAAACCACGAGCATGAAGAATATTGATAATGAAATCCCAGCTTAAAGTATCATAAGCTTTTTTAATGTCAAGTTTATCCGCCATGTTGCCACCTCTACACTTTTTATTAATATCTTGGAGAAGTTCTTGAGAAAGAAGAATATTATCAATAATCTCTCTTCCTTTAATAAAAGAAGATTGCTACAAAGAAATAATTTGATTGAGGTGAGGTTGCAATCTGACGACAATGAGCTTTCTTATGAATCTAGATATAACAGAGGTGAGGTATATAGGGTGGAATTTATCCCAACTACGTTTATTTGCCCCTTTCAGGATGAGCACAATGAGAGAGGAAGTAAAATATTTTCCAGGATCAATCCCCTGAAAAAAAAACTCTGGATGGCCTTATTAACATCCCCTTTAATAATTTTCCAACATGAAACACAAAAATGAGAAGTGAAACCATCAGGACCTGGCGCTTTATTAGTATTAATGTCCTTGAACATAGTGAAAATCTCCTGCTTAGTCGGGATTTTATTTAGCAAAATGTTAGAGGTGTACTGATGGTCCATTGTAAAGATATCAGAATCAATATTGAGCACCTACGTATAAAAACCGAACAAATTAGAGAAATAATCAACGGCATTGTTACCAATATCATCCTTGTTCGTCAGAGTTCTGCCATCCATCGATTTGATTTTTAAAATGGTATTCAAATTTCTTTTGTGTTTAATCGATGCATTGAAATAATTAGTGTTTCTGTCACCACATTTAAAATAGATATCATTGGCTTTCTGTTGTAAAATATTTTCCTCCAAAGAGATAGCTCCCAAAAGAGTAGCATGCGTTTGAGCTAACTCAGCAACAATAGTAGGAGAAGGAGAAGTGTCCCCTTCAAGAATGTCTACTACCATTTGAGCTTCATTGACCTTTTTATGAATATTTCCAAATGTATCAAAGTTCCATCCCCTCAACTTAGCCACAACCTGCTTATGAAGTTGCCAAAGCACATACCAGGGGTAGCAAATTCTGTTAATGTTCCAAACCTGCTTAATAGTACTTAAAAAGGTGTCATGACAAGTCCAGATATTTTGAAATTTAAAATGATATGAAGCAGCTTTAGCGGAAAAAGCAAGAGAAACTAAAATGGGATTATGACCAGAACCAGCGTGACTTAAATGTTGCACCTTAGCAATGTGAAAATAATTAAGAAAGGACTGATTACCCAAGTAACGGTCTAGCTGTTGAAAGAGATTCACTCTCCTCCGAGTAAAAGGAATTCCAGAAAACCCTAGGTCAAAGAGGCCCGCCTCAACAATTTTATCACAAAATTTACCAATAATCCTGGGTTTCGTACACCGACCACCCTTCCTTTCCGTGGGTGTCATGATAATGTCGAAATCTCCGCCAACATACCAGTTCTCTTTAAGATACTCTCCCATAAGCAGAAGTTTATCCCAAAGCTATAATTTTTCATGCAATAAAGAGCTAGAATATACAAAAGTGGCCCAAGAGAAGAAGGTGTCCAATTTAAATTAAACCAAAGTAAATTGATTATCATCTTCGACAATATTGAGATCAGTTTTATGCTTCCAGAAAATCCAGATTTTGTTGTTCATATTACAAAAGTGCTTATAATTTTTAAAATTCCTAAGAATTCTCTCTTTGCTTATAGAGACCAATGGTTTCAGAAGAGCAAAGATAGAAAGCTTATTGATCCTGCATAAGTGCTTGAGTCTATTAAGGGAGGCAGGGGCCGCCACTCCCCTAATATTCCAAACCATAACATTAAACATGATTATTCAAAACACCCCTTCTAGAAGACCTAGGAAGAGTGTTGAATGTTTCACCATCAGAATGATATTTATTATTATTAATGATATTTTCACGGTTGAGATGTAAAAGCTCATTTTTCCTTTTATTTTTTTTTTTTGCTTGATTTTTGCACTAACCATTCTTCCTCAAGAACGTGCACAGCGTCAGATAAAACATTTTCAGGAATCTGTGTAACATATGAAACAACAGTCGTAGTATGTTCACAATTATTAACATTTTCAGTAATCACAATTCCCTCATCAAAGCCTTCTTTATATTAGTAATATCCGACTCTTTGTCAAAGTTTTTAATCAATAAATTATCGTTGGTGGAAGGGAAAATATGTAAACGATTTTGCCTTTATTTATCAGCAATAGTAACATGAGGGGAAGAAACCTGTAAAAGATTTTGCTCAAAGTAATCAACATTAGTACCATGAGGAAACTTAATCAAATGCTCACTTATATCAACAATATCAGAAATCTCAATTCTCACAACAGGACCTTCCTTAGGATTAGTATCATCATTACAGGAGGAAGAGGTGATAATATTCTCCATTTTAATCTCAGGGAGCGTATGGAGTGGTGGGGGAGGAGGGGTGGGCCTAATTTTCAAATGTGGATGTAGACAAAAACATTGAGAAGGATATGTCCAAACATACTACAATGAGTACAATATGGTGAGTGATTTTCCAATTCAACTTTCTGCCAATAGCCTCTATGTTCACATACCCAGAGAGCCAGAGAGGGAGAGGGAGGGAGAGAGAAACAGAGAGAGAGAGAGAGAGAGAGAGAGAGAGAGAGAGGGAGAGGGAGGTATCCTTGCCCAATTCAAGGTAGAATCAATTTGAGCTTGGTTAATAAATAGGCTCTTTTTTCTCAAAATGAATCAAATTCAAACCAAAGCTTCTCCAAAACGAGCAGACATTGATCTGCAATAGTTTGCCATCTTAGAAAATTAAAATTTGGCTTCTTGGGTTGCCTAATGAAATACTAAACTACTAAAAAGAATTATAAAAATATTTATTTGAGAATGGGAGAATAAAAGGATTGTTTTATTTTCGTTTATTTCCAATGAGTTCTATAGTGAATTTATACTTGATTTATTCGTTGACATTTTATGATTTCAATTTGGAGAGAATTTCAATATGTATTCGGTGCACTTTTCACAATATGATGTATTTAGCTAATTTTTCTTAATGAAGTTTATCTCCGATTTATAAACAATTTTCATTGTCATAAGTCATAACTTATTTTTCCAGGCTTTATAATTACAAGAGTTTATAAGAAATTTATTTTAATATAAATCTAATAACGTTCAGACTCATGTTGATTAAAATTTATGTCAAAACAATGTAAAATAATATTTTCTTAAGCATTAATCTCATCAACCTTCCATCTCTTTTTCCAAATGTTACATAGAGCGCCTACACCTATAATCTGTCTAGATTCTATATATTGGACCTCAAAACCTATCATTTTTCACTAATCTCGGATTAACCCCAACGAAATTAATTAACCGATATGAGAAAGTTTAATACAAAAGAAAATAAAATAAAATAATATTTGGAAAGGTTTTAAAGGGTATAGATAGAGTTATAAAAAGATGTGAGAATGAGAAATTGTGATATACATGGGGAATCATGGATATATTTATAAAATTTCGTTTCATATCTCTGGCTCTATCTCTAAGTCTACATCCATCCTAAATGCTAAATTTGGAATATTTTAATTGGATGAACAATACGAATTTTGTTGTTATTAAATAATTGAATAAATTAAATAATTTGATAAACACGTAGTTTCATCAATCAACCTCTTATTTTGATATTTTATCACTTCTAATCAACATTTTTAATGGCAAACAAAATTAAAAATTGACGTATATCAATTTTTATGATATTTATATTATTAACTATGTACATAAGCATCTTTGATAATTATCCGTGTGTTTAATTTAAACACGTTAATACAAGTGATTGTAAGAAAATATCACTTTCAAACTTTTGATAGAAATAGAAATACTTAATTAAAATAATATCTTTGATAATTATCCGTGTATTTAATTTAAACACGTTAATACAAGTGCCATTGAATTTACGATGAGGTGGGGGCAATCACATTTTGATTGAATTTTCATATATTACACTTTGCTCCAAATAATCAATAATATTAAACTCTATTATTATTATTAGTAATTCAGAGTATTACGATATTATGATGCAAGTTTATTTTCCTTCCAAATTAAATCTTTTTTATTTTTGTGCTCAGCAGACAATGCTTTTGCACTTATGAATCACATCTAAACTTTCATATGTACATGCATAGCTCCCAAATCCTCAATATCACAACAAAAATAGCATTATGATCATTTCTTAAAAGTGAAATACATATTTTCATGCATAAATTTAGAACACCAAAGTTTTGTATATGTAAATATGAAAGTTTAGCTATGAGATATATAAATACATAAGAATTGTGTGGAATTGTGTGTTAGGTATTGTGTGTTAGGTATGTAAATTTCTCTTATTTATTCAGCTGTTAAGAAAACCTATGAATTCATGTAAAGCGGGATTTAATTTTACAAAAATTATTTTAAACTATGTGATAATGACTGAATTTATTTATTATGAAGTATATTTATTAAAGAGATTTAAACATGAAACAGCTTTTTAGATTCATTTTAACATTACAACTCTACTATCTTAAATGCTTGGAAGGATATAAAAATCTAATAAGAGAACAAAGAAAATAATATTGTGTATATATTGGAGGTAGAATCACACTACTCAAGAGCATCCTCACTACTTTCCCCTCCTACTTCCTGCAAATGACCACCATGAAGAAGAGCACTCAACTACAGATGGAAAAGATATTCAACAGGTTTCTACGGTCGGGTCAAAGACAACCATATCACTGGACCAGCTGGCAAAGATTGCAAAGCCTATTATTGTTGGAGGTCTGGGGTTCAAGGGTTTGAAAAAATTACAACAAGTGAATCTATGTAAGATCTAGATTAAATTCAGACAAGAAGATTCTATATGGGCTAAATACATGCCGGGGAAGTGTTGTAGAGCAAACCACCCCATCCTGGTCAATAGAAAGACTCACAAAAGGTTTGGGAAGACCTCACTAAGTTGCTTCTGTTGAATACCTTAAATTTACATTGGTATCATTTGCATTCTTGTTGGAATAGCTGGAATGTTCCTAAGGCAGGTCCTATCCCTTTCATTGTCTCTTGGTAAATATGAATGGCAAGAAATCAAACCAAATTAGAGGAAGGCGAACCCACTGCTAGCCAAGTGGCAAGGAACTACATCTCCTATCTTCTTAAACTAATTAAACATAAGGCCTTCCCCCAGATTTTTTCTATCAAAGTGACTGAACCTACCCCCTTGCACAAAATCATCAAAGTCAGCCTTTTGTGAAGGTGAATACTGATGGCAGTTTCTCTCACAATGGTTCAGGGGTGGGAGATGTCTTTAGGAACCTTAAACACAAGTGCTTGCTATGTCTCTTTGCATCAACTACAGTTTAAGATGCTTTTGAAGCTGAAATAATTCAAGTTTACTAGGCCATTAAATTGGCTTGTATGGCTAACTGGAAGCACATATGGGTGTAAGTGGACTCCACAAGCTTGATAATGCTATGAAATGTTACTGAAGCACCCTTCTGGAGACTCTCTTAGCGACAACAGAAGATTAACTCAATTAAATCCTCTATTATGGTTCAAACATCCTTTATATTAAGGGAAAGAAATTGCCTTGGTTACTGGATAGTTAGAAGAGGCCTCTTTAGTGTTGAAGCACATGTCTTCTCTCTTCCCCCTTCTCCTCTAATTTTTCTTTTAGAGGGTGACCTGTTTGAGGTCCCCCAACTTAAGAGTTGTATCTGAATCTTTAAAGAAATAAAAATCCTTTTCTTAATATATATATATATATATATCTTAGTATTTTGTTTAATAATTGTTCTAAGTATTAGGATATATATATATAATGTTGTTAACTGCTCTACTAGGGTTTCAGCCATGGCAGCTCCTTTCTGTCTAGTGACTTTGGTGGGATAGCTTTGCATTTTTCTAGCTTCCTGTCGGCGTTTTTTTGGGTTGGTTTGTGGGTTTGCCCGCAAGAAGCTGTCGATCACCGAAATCGAAGTCCCGTCGCCCGCTTCAGAAGGATGTTGAAGTATGAAATCAAACTGACCCCATATTTTTCATAGTTTTAAATGAAAGAGCATTGTACCTCAAATCCTATATCTATCATGAAGGATAAACACAAGAATTGAGGATGAGGCTCGTTCAAATAAACTAAGGAAAGTATGATGTCCGTTTGGTCTGCAAAACCTTTGTATTTGCCGACAAGTTCCCCTATTTAATAT
>NW_018251041.1:68583-69011 GCF_001263595.1 Phalaenopsis equestris
TTAGGGCTTACATTCGTGTGAAATGATCACACAAATAGCCTAGAAGATGTGAGGATTTAGGTCGTGACAGACGACAACCTTGGAATCCTAAGACGAGTTCGCGCTTATATTATAAAGCAGGGCTATACAAAGGCCTAAAGATAAGGTGAGGATTTACGTTGCATAAGCAAGCAACCTCAAAGTCCTATGGGTTTGTTGTTTAGGTCTAAGGAAGTAAGATTGGTTTAGCTGAGGAAGACAGGTTTTGCTGTTGAAGATACCCGTGCTGCCCCCCAAGCTAGCTACAAGCTCGTGCTGCGACGAGTTTGAGTTATCTAGTCTGTCAAGTTATAATATCAAATCAGGTGGCCTTATGGTTGAAGTTCTTTAAATTTTATAGAGGGCATATTAAAGTTGATTAGAGCGACACCGGTTAGGATCCTACGGTT
>NW_018251041.1:69640-72664 GCF_001263595.1 Phalaenopsis equestris
TTGCTTAATAATTCATCTTATAAACACCCTAATGCTCAATGAACATTGATGTATCAATTATCCCTAAGAATAGGGTAATTATTATATGTAATTTAATTTGAATATTATGTGGGTGAAGACCCTAAAAGAGGCAAGTTAGCGTTATTGGAACACACTAATTAGGCTTGTAGTGTTTGAAAGATGTTTTAATTTTCAATGATATTTAGTATTCTAATCCTCATTTAAATGAAACTTGATTTAGCTTAAGTCACTACTAAGCTCTTAAGACCTAGGTAAGTGTCTTAATTAATTTGAAAATGTTAAGCTTTAGGTGATCATGATTCATGATTTCGATTTTATTTGAACATCAAAATAGGGGTACTAAATTGATTAATTATTAACTTTAAAAGTCATACCCCTAAGTCCTAGGTTCATTTTGATTTTAATAAACTTCCAAATTTTAATAATTTAGAAATTTATTAACTTATCTTTTTCAATTAAGAAGGTGAGATTGGTTTCTAACAATTAACCCCTTGTGTTTCAAACATAAAATAAATTGATTAAGATCAGAGGTTACCCATTTCCCTCATTATCTTAAGCCTAGGTGTTAATTAAGGCTAAATTTCTGAAATTACACATTTGCCCCTAAGGTTCTAATACTTCATAATTTGTCAAATTCATTTCAAATGTCTTTGAAATTTTTATCCTACCTCATTCATAGGTCAATTAAGATATCAAAGGAGAAAATGTGATTTTTTAAAATTTAATTTAATTTATATAATTATTTTAATGCAAAAAAAAGGATTTTTCAAAGAAAATTCCTAACTTCACCAAGGTAAATTATAATCCCTTGAAATGTTTACTGGAGGTAGACCTAGACTAGAGGAGAGCCCTTATATCATATTTCACAATTTTTTGAATTCTCTATGATTTATTAGAATTATTTTAAGTTCTGGGTTATTTAATAAAAATAAAATATTTTAAGCGTTGAAAATTAAGTTTTATATTTTTGAAAAATCTCCCTAAGGTCAGAGAACTCATAAGAGCAAATTTATTTTATTTCATATTTTTGTTTGATTTATTGAAATTATTTTAGTGAAAAAACTTATTTTAGCCTTTTAAAAATTATTTTTAAGCTTTGAAAATAAATATCTTTATTTAGAAAACCAGGACAAATATTCTAATTTTTCCTAAGTGATTATCTTTAAAAATCAATTAAAAATATTAAATGATCTCAAAATTCTTTGAAATTTTTATGGTATGTTCTCTAGAATATAAATCACAGTGGAGATTAAAAATCAAGTCATTTAAATGTTTATATTTTCCAAAGTTAATTATCTTAGTGATTTAGTATTTGTAAAATTTAATATTTGTAAAATTTAAGTGCATTTTAAATGACTTGACCCATGAAATTATTTCCAAAGGTTTCTCTAGTCATGGTGGACCTTCCAAAATTTTCTTAGGATTTTATAATTAATATGCTAATTTCTATGATTATTTTAAGGAAATAATGTGAAAAAAAACTTGAAAAATATGGATCTCTATATAGGAACCTCATCTGACTTTGGAAAAATCAGAGTATGTTCCCCCTTACAGAGGCTACAATAGTCAAAATTTCTAGCCAAGGTGATATATCAATAGGCATGGAGAATCAAATGGTTCCAAATAGTATTTAATTAATAAAAAATATCTTATGCATCAAATGGACCTAAAAATTATTTCACATTATTCTCTTCTGTTCACTAAGCAAGAGGGTATTCCGCTCTAGTTGGACGCCGCCGTCCACGTAGCTTGCTGACTCGGCCCGCTGTTTATGTCTCGAAGCGCTGTTCGGCTCGATCTCCCTCGTCCATTTGATACACGCTTGATCAAACGGCTCCCCGTCATCATCCCCGATAAAATGATCCCGTTCCCATCCACACTAAAACCTTAAGATCTCGGCCTAGACTCAACCAAATCACTTCGGGTTTGATCCTATGGACTTGTCTAAGTGAGACGAACACATCCATATGGTTAAGATGCCATGAAATCAAGTTTAAGTAAATGGAGAATCAAAATAAGCTTGGGAGGAGGAGGAGTTTTATACCTTTGCTTTGAGAAGGGAGGCTTCGATCACAGGTGCTCGGCACGTTCGTTGGGGTCCGTGGAGGCTAGGGATTGAGTCCTTGGTCTTGGTATAAGGCCTAGGTATGAATCTGACCAAGCTCGATTTCAGGTGTTAGTCTAAAGCTATGATGGAGGCTCTATGGAAGGGGGATTTGATGGGGCTTTGGCTTCTTTCACTCTTGTGAAGGTGTGGGCACAAGCAATTGAAGTTTGGTGGAGTGGGGAGGTGTATTGGGTTCTGTCCTGGTTTCCGGCAGGGTTTTAAGCTCAAAATTGAGCTTCGACAATGAGAATGGGTGATGGAAAATGGTTGGAATGCACTGAGGGGATATTAGAGAAGCTCTGTGTGAAGTTTGGAGAGGCCTCTCCAAGAAAATTTCAGCACACCTCCCATGGCCGTGGGAGGTGAGTTTTTATAAAAATGGTCATGGGGTGGTCCTTGGGGTTGCTCTCAGAGCATAAGTTTGGGTGCATTGTGGTGCTTAGGTGGAGGGCAAAGGAGCTCCATAGTTTTATTTGGAAGAGCTGGCCTTTAGGTTTGATTTGGGTGAGGTGCCATGGGAGTGGCTCTCAGTTTTGTGCTTTTCCGATCACTAGGCTGGCCTGCCGGCCAGGGTGAGGTGGCTAAGAGCTCAGGGACCCCAGAGGAATCCATCACAGCAATTTAATGCAAATGTGCTTGGATTTGGCAAATATATCGTAAGCATGTGCATTTCTGGAAATAAGATCCCTTAATTTGGGGGACCTTTGGTCCATGGATTGATTTATGCGGTTTCATGGTGTCTGGACTGGTCAGTAAGCCCAACCAATGGCTGTGGTGGAGTTAATTTGGTGGCTTTAAGGTGGTTAGGTCACATTTAGTGTATGGGACCAAGTGGGTGCAAATGACCAAAACATGGGTTTGGGCTAGGTTAGCCATGTCAATTGGCCCAAATAATT
>NW_018251041.1:72692-76739 GCF_001263595.1 Phalaenopsis equestris
CAATTTGAAGGAATTTTGAACTTTAATCAATTTGGTCATGTTGGGCTAGGCTTGGTTCTAGCTTGGGTTAGCCTTGGGCTAAGTCGAAATTGATTGTTTTGAATGGTCAATAGGGACCTCATGAAGAGTTTTCAATATGAATTGGATGCCAATTTGGAGATTAAGTCAATCAATTGGGTGAAATATAGGGATTTAGCCAATTTGGGGCTAAATTTAGGAATTTTGGATTTAGGCCAAAATCAAATGGATTTGAGGCTTCACCAATGTCAATTGATGGTTGATTTTGATGTGTATGAATGTCATAAAGATTTTGCAACAATAATTGTGGCCAATTGACTAGGCTATGGGTTCCATTTGGTGAGATTAGGGCATATGGTCAAAGCATATGGTCAAAATTGGGGGTCAAAATTGGGGCTTTGACCCAAATCAAAATTGGGCTCAAATCATGGACAAATTGAGCTTGGATTTGGTATAGTTTGATCATATCAAAAGTGAGTCTGAGTTTGGGATTGGAATTGCAATTGAGATCAAATTGGTGGACATTTGAGTTGGACTTGGGGAAATTTGAGTCTTTAAAGGGCAATTTGGGGATTTTGTTTAACGATGGTCAAATTGGCCAAATTAGGTCATGGGCTAGTTGAAAGAAATGAAGTTATGAATTTTAGGGATTTATTAGGATTTTCTGGGAATTTTTGGAATTTTTGGAATTTTGGGTCAAAGAGGGGTATTTTGGTAATTAGGGAGTGTTTTAGTGGTAAAAGGCCAAGATGGTTATTTTGGTAGAGTTGAGGTACCAATAATTACCAATAAGGCATGGACCAAAGGAAACCCCATTTTGGGTCCTCTACATAGTGGTCTTAGCTAAAACATAACCCTAGGGCTAGTAGGTTGGCTAGTACCCTAGGGCTAGTAGGTTTAGGGGACCATCTATATGAGTATCCCAAAAGATCAAGGGATCTTGGATAGAAATTTGAGTTCATGGTTGTGAGTGATTGTGAGTGCAGATTAGTGTAGTGAGTGCCTTAGCTCTAGACCAACAGCCAAGGTCAACACTAAGGTCCAACAATCCTAAGGGTGACTCACCTTGAGTTTCCCCTATAGTGACCCCACCTACTAAGTACTTAGAGGTTGAGACCAACATGTGGAACTTCAGGTTGAGTAAAGAAGAGGGTAGAATTTCTAATGGTGAGGGTACCATGTCTAGTTTTCTAGGAATAGACAACAGGAAAAGTCCTATGGCTAGACCCTAGGCTACTAAAGTGGAAAAACTAAACCTCAGCAAAAAATGAGGTCAACAAATGGACCCCCAATATGTGTGGTGTGTAGGGCAAGCACACCGCGCGTATTGGCATTGACCGACAAGATCAACACAAACCAATACAAACTCTTAAGTTAGCAGACCTAGAAGTACGTGTAGAGTTGTGTGTGTGATTTGTTTCTGCTGGAGAATTAGCAGTTTGTGTGCTTAATCAATTCGAGAAGTAGGGACTCTCGTTGAGGATTGGAGAGTGGACTTTGAGTTATGAAATTTCAAAGATTTCCAAAGGATGAGAGTCAAAATGTAAGTGTTGACCCTGAGGTAGGAATTGAGATTCAAATATCGCCTCAAAAAGAGAGAGAGAGAGAGAGTCAGAGTGTAAGGAATGAATCAGAAATGTATGATTGATTCGAAAAAGAGAATTGAAATGTAGGTCAATTCTCAAAAAAAAAAAAAAAAAAAAGGGGGCAAAAAAGGTGTCAGAATGTAAGGAACAACCTCAAATGTAATATTAAAATGTAAGCATCAATTCAAAGATATGAGAATTGAAATGTAGGTCAACTCTTAAAAGAGAGTGTCAGAATGTAAGGACCAAATCGGAAATGAGAATTGAAATGTAAGTATCAATTCAAAGATATGAGAGTTGAAATGTAGGTTAATTCTCAAAAGAGAGTATCGTAATGTAAGGACCAACCTCGAATGTAATGAATCAGAAATGTAGGAATGGGAATTGAAATGTATATCAATTCTCAAAAGACCAAAATATAAGGACCAACCTTAAATGTAATGAATTAAAAATGTAGGACTAATTCAGAAATGAGAATTGAAATGTAGGTCAATTCTCAAAAGAAGGTGTTGGAATGTAAGGTCCAACCTCAAATGTAAAGAATCAGAATTTTAGGACTGATTCAAAAATGAGAATTGAAATGTAAGTATCAATCCAAAGATGTGAGAATTGAAATTTAGGTATCAATTCAAAGATATGAGAATCAAGATTTAGGTACTGATTTGAAGATGTGATTTGAAATTTATAAAGAGCTTGTGATGTTGAATTTGCGGTAGTGTGTCATATGGAAATGTTGATTTTGAAGAAGATTTGTAGAGCTTCGTGGAGTTTTGTGCAGAAAGTGAGTAGAGAGTTAGTGTAGATAACGATGGTTGTGTTGCGCGCACAAAGAGTAGGAAGTTCCGAAAACGAAAGTATTTACTCAACAAGTTTGTTTTATTTTTCTGTTGTTCTTGTCGTAATTGATTTTTCAAAAATGTGTTTTTAAAGTTTTAATTCCAATTGGTTGATCTTCAAAAGAAATTTGTTTTGTTATTTATTTATTACAATTATCTTTTATTTGTGTTTTATTTACTGTTGAAAATTTGTCGTTTCGTTCTTTGTTCATTGGAACTCTGAACCATTGCATGGTTTGCGGCTTTCATCCATCGCACAAAAAGACAATTGACAAAAAGGCACAACTTGAGAGAAATTTTGATTAATCTACTACAATAAAGATGCAACAGATCAAATATAGGCTAATGCATCAAAGAGAGTACATCATGTAATACATGTTGAAATGCATTGAGAGTCTTCTCAAGATATGAATACATCATAGACTGATTACATCAGATACGTGTAATGCTTGTTAAAAGAAAGCAAGTGAGTCCTCTGCACTTGGTATATCGAGCTCTTGATCAAGCAGACCTTCTGAGTCATGCTCCAGGATAAGAGTTCCCTTTGCATGTATTCAGAGGTACAACATCGTTGCCCTTGAGAACAAGTACTGAACCAACTGGAAGAGGAATCTCCACAGCTCCTCTGAATTCATCAGGGCCGATTATATCAATTTCTTTTCCAAAAAAAATATTGCTCTTACTCATGAATGAGACCGTGCAGAAAGACCTCACAAAGTCATGATGGTCAATGTGCGGAGGAATGCAGTGAATTCATCAGGGCCGATTATATCAATTTCTTTTCCAAAAAAAATATTGCTCTTACTCATGAATGAGACCGTGCAGAAAGGCCTCACAAAGTCATGATGGTCAATGTGAGGGGGAATGCAGTCTCCTTCTTCGTAAATGCTGATGATTCCAGTGTTAGGAATGTAAGTGGTGGGTAGGATATTCCACTTGACCATTCTCTTTATCATCCACTTTATTATCAGGGTTAACGGATCCACTTGGTCATATCTGTGGATCCCAAGGTGATTCCCCTGTCTGTCGTTCGTAAAATTGTAGCAACATCCGCACTGGATGGTGATTCTTCCCTTTCCTCGCATCCATTTCTTCGTCTCAGAGTACATTCTTTCCATGAGAAGGCCTGCTCGACCTCTATCTCTCAAATCGAAGTTGCAGTCCAGGGTGCTTCTTTCATCAGTTTTAGAGGAAACCCTGGAATATAGCTCCAGGTCTTCCAATATGTTGATAAACTTTCCGTGAACCTCTTCATAGAACTCAAATTCTCTCATAGAACTCAAATTCCATAGAACTCAAATTCTCTTTTGTTTACCATGCTTATTTTGTAGTATTCTAACATTCCGGGAGTTGGCAGTTTTCTGGGGCGTTCCTTCCTCCGGGCGTCGGCAGGAATCCAAACCGGTGCTGGCGAGTCTTCTCGTTTAGTTAGGATCCTACGGTTCCCTCGTTCCGGCTTCACTATTTTCTATTGGATTCACTTTGTCCAAATGAACTTATCAAACCCAGCTTAATGAGTTCCATAATTTCATTTAAACCGTGGGATGCCTCGTTAGCAACTGTAGGTTACCTCCTCCGAGGGATTCCTGATCATCCGATAGAGATGT
>NW_018251041.1:76781-96718 GCF_001263595.1 Phalaenopsis equestris
TGTTTGTGATTAAATTTTGAGTTGTTTTATATTTTAAATGTTGTGGTGGTGAATTTTATCTTGGTTGATTTTTAATTTTGGTTTTGGTTATGGTTAACATGCAAGTTTATGTAGGTAAATGCAAGCATGAAACATGTAAGGAAGAAGGTAGAAGAAAGACGATAGTATAAACTGTAAAAGCGTACCTGACGAGTCTTCTCGTTCCACCACCTCAAACTTAAAAATGCATGTGAGGGCATTTATGAAGAGCAGGAAAAGTAGAGTTCTGGGGGGTTTTCCTAACTCTTTGTCGTATTTTGGTGATTCTTTAAAAGTTTATTTAAGGATGATTTCATTGAGCGAAGCATATTAAGTTTAATAGGCTTCTGAGGTATCCAACAAGTTAAGAGGGGGAAGCAGGTCCATGCCTCTCTCTCACCAACTACTGAAAAGCCTCAAGTCCATTTAAAATCATTATGTTGCTTAATGGTTTATCCTGTGAATACCTTTATTACTCAGCGAACATTGATGTCTCAATTATCCCTAAGAAAGGGGTAATTATCATTTGTCATTCAATTTAAGAATTATGTGGGTGAAGACCCTTAAAGGGGCAAGTTAGTGTAATTTGAATAACTTAGCCAAATTTTAATCCTAATTGGGCTTTATTTGTCCTTAGGAAAATTATTGAAGGTTCAACTAGAACAGAAGACCACTAAGACCTATATGCATGATTTTTAGAGTTTTAGTTTAATTATTAAATTTATTTAATGATTTTGAGTATTAATTAAATATTAAATATTACTTAAGTTGAAAATTAATTTTTATATTTTTACTAAGTGTCTATGAGTCCATAGAACCCAAAGAAACAAAATCGATATTTTTTTATTTATATTTTATTTATTGTAATTATTTTAGTGCAAAATTATAAAAAATTCATATTTAAGCCCTTAAAAATTTATAACTTTATTTAGAAAATTATGAAAAAAATATTTTAATTGCTCCCGAGTGATCAACAAACCAATTGTGACATTTTGATGCCTTTTTTAATTTTAGTGATTTTTATCATTTTTTTAATTATTTTAATTATTTAATGTTTAAAATATACCTTAAAAATCAAATATTTATTCTAATTTCTATTTTATCTTTCTTAAGTGTCTCTGGTCACAAGGAACTAAAAAAAACAGAAAATGTGTTTTTTTAGAACTTAATTTAATTTATATAATTATTTTAATGCAAAAAAAAAAGGATTTTCAAAGAAAATCCCTAACTTGACCAAGGTAAATTATAATCCCCTGAAATTTTTACTTGAGGTAGACCTAAACTAGAGGAGCCTTTGGATCAAATTTCACAATTTTTTGAATTCTCTTTGATTTATTAGAATTATTTTAAATTCTAGTTTATTTAATAAAAATAAAATCTTTTAGGTGGTAAGAATTAATTTTTATATTTTTGAAAAATCTCCCTAAGATCAGATAACTCAAAGGAGCAAATTTTATATTTTTCTGATTTTTCCTTGATTTATTGGAGTTATTTTAGTGAAAACTTATTTTTAGCCTTTTAAAATTTATTTTTAAGCTTTGAAATTCAATATCTTAGTTTAGAAAATCAAAAAAAATATTCTGATTGTTCCTAAGTGATTAGGAAACAATTTAGAACATTTTCATGAGTTTTATTATTTTTATAATTTTTACAAATTTTTAATTATTTACATACTTAAAATAGGACAAAAATTAAGTTTTTATTTTAAATATTATTTTATTTTTATAGAATATCCCTGATCACAGAGAACTCAAAAAACTAAGTTTCATAATTTTTTGAGTTATATTTTGATTTTGAAAAAATCATTTAAGTGTTAAGAGTGGAATTTATCTTTCAAAATCAATTTAAGTTATTAAATGAACTCAAAATATTTTGAAACTTTTATGATAAGTTCCCTGGATCATAAATCACAGTGGTGATAAAAAATGAAGTCATTTAAATGTTTATATTTTCCAAAGTTAATTACCTTGGTGATTTAGTATTTGCAAAATTTAAGTGCATTTTAAATGACTTGACTCATGAAATTATTTCCAAAGGTCTCTCTAGTCACGGTGGACCTTTCAAAATTTTCTTAGGAGTTTATAATCAATAGGCTAATTTCCATGATTATTTTAAAGAAATAATGTGAAAAAAAACTTGAAGCTGGTCACTAAGTCCAACTAATGGCTGTAGTGGAGCTAATTTGGTGGCTTTAAGGTGGTTAGGTCACATTTAGTGTATGTGTCCAAGTGGGTGTGTCCAAGTGTCCAAGTGGGTGCAAATGACCAAAACTTGGGTTTGGGCTAGGTTAGCCATGTCAATTAGAAAAGATAATTGTTGCATTTGGTGTAGATGATCACAAGGAACAACTTTGGTGAAGGATGGAAATGGTTTTGAGTTCAATTGAAAGGTCAATTTGAAGGAATTTTGTACTTTAATCAATTTGGTCATGTTGGGCTAGGCTTGGGTCTAGCTTGGGTTGGCCTTTGGCTAAGTCCAAATTGATGGTTGTAAATGGTCAATAGAGACCTCATGAAGAGTTTTCAACATGAATTGGATGCCAATTTGGAGGTTAAGTCAATCAATTGGGTGAAATTTAGGGACTTAGCCAATTTGGGGCAAAATTTGGGAATTTTCGATTTAGGCCAAAATCAAATGGATTTGAGGCTTCACCAATGTCAATTGATGGTTGATTTTGATGTATAGTAATGTCATAAATCTTTTATAATATTAATTGAGGCCAATTGACTAGGCTATGGTTTCAATTTGGTGAGATTAGGTCATATGGTCAAAATTGGGGCTTTCAAAACAAAATTGGGGCTTTGACCCAAATCAAAATTGGGCTCAAATCATGGACCAATTGAGCTTGGATTTGGTTTGGTGTTGTCATATCAAAATTTAATTTGAGTCTGGGATTGGAATTGGGGTCAATTGAGATCAAATTGGTGGACATTTGAGTTGGACTTGGAGAAATTTGAGTCTTTAAAGGGCAATTTGTGGATTTTGGTTAAAGATGGTCAAATTGGCCAAATGGAAAATTGGACAAATTGGGTCATGGGGTAGTTGAAAGAAATGAAATTAGGAATATTAGGGATTTATTGTGATTTTCTGGGCATTTTTGGAATTTTTGGAATTTTGGGTCAAAGAGGGGTATTTTGGTAATTAGGGGGTGTTTTACGGGTAAAAGGCCAAGATGGGTATTTTCGTAGAGTTGACGTACCAATCATCACCAATAAGCCATGGACCAAAGGAAACCCCATTTTGGGTCCTCTACATAGTGGCCTTAGCTAAAACATAACCCTCGGGCTAGTTGGTTTAGTGGACCATCTACATGAGTATCCCAAAAGATCAAGGGATCTAGGATAAAAATTTGAGTTCATGATTGTGAGTGATTGTGGGTGCAGATTAGTTTAGTGAGTGCCTTAGCTCTAGACCAACACCCAAGGTCAACCCTAAGGTCCAACAATCCTAAGGGTTGACTCATCTTGAGTTTCCCCCATAGTAACCCCACCTACTAAGTACTTAGAGGTTGAGACCAACATGTGGAACTTCAGTTTGAGTAAAGAAGAGGGTAGAATTTCTAATGTTGAGGGTGCCATGTCTAGATTTTTAGGAATAGTCAACAGGAAAAGTCCTATGGCTAGACCCTAGGCTACTAAAGAGGAAAAACTAAACCTCAACAAAAAATGAGGTCAACACTTCCTTATCGACTTTTTTTGTTGTGGTTGGTGCTTGGTTATTTGTGGTCTGGAGGATTGGGCGTCTTGGTATTTTTCTCTGGCTTATTGTTTGAAACTTTAATTTACCGTTCCATTGGTTTTCCCCGCACTGTCACTTTGTTAATTCTACAGTGTTTTGCTTCTACTGGAGGCTTTGTTTTGGAAGACTTCTCTATTTTTCTGGCTGTCCTCATCTTGTTTTTGGGCTTACTGCTACAGCAACTGATTTGCTCGATGCAGACCCAAACTTTGTGCGTAAATCTACATATGTAGTTGTTATTGTTCTGAGACCAACTGGTGTCTCACTTGGTGATAAGTTGGTATTCCCACAGGCATATCAGGATGCCTTCGAGGTAAATTTTGAATGTCGTCTGCTAAAAAGTGGTAGTAAAATGGCAGGAAAGCATACTATCATCTTCTCTGATTCTGAAATGACTGAACTTGCTGAGAATTTTAAGTTCACCCTTATTGGCAAATTTTAAATGGGACATCCTAAGATGGAATCTATTCGGAAGGCATTTGCTGAGACCAAACTAGTTGGCATGTAGAAAATTGGTCTGTTGGATGGTCAACATGTAATGATCCAGTTAACTAAGGAGGAAGACTATGCAAATATTTTCTCAATGAAGTACATGAATATTGAAGGAACACCTACCAAGATACATAAGTGTACCATGGGCATTGATCACAGTAAGGAATCCCCCATTGTGCCCATCTAGTTCAAGCTTCTTGAGTTGAATTTACACTTCTTCAATCACAATACACTTTACTCTATTGTGGCATTATTGACCATACTCATGAAGCTAGATATTTGTTCTTTCAATTAAACCAGACTTTTTGCTTCTAGGAGTCTGGTGGAGATTAATGCACTAAAAAAACATGCATATTTAGACCTATATTTTATACTTATTTTTAGTGATATTGCACTTTAAAGAAAGGTATTTTTTATGTTTTATCGTAGGTTGTTTATTTTTAGGACTTGAAGCAAGAAAGAAATAAAAAGGATGTAATTTGGAGTCAAAATGGCATTTTTTGTAGAAATACACAGCGACGACGACGCAGACCTATAAAATAGAGGTCGGACTATCCTCAGCACCAACAGAGCCAGGAGCATCCCGAAAGCACCATTTAATAGAGAGAATTGAATTAATTCATGGGCCACTGATGCTGACGAGGCCAGTGTCAGTGCAAGATTTGTTTCTAGAAGATTTGACAAATTTGGACGCTTTTTGAAGAGTTATTGGATGCATCTATTGAAAAACTTTCATTAGACTCTATTTGGAGCAAAAATTGATCTGAAAAGGCCCCATTCGATCACTTTCCACTCTCTTCCACACTATTCCACATTCCCAATAGCCACTTACAGTCCATTAGTCATTTATTTCATTAGAGTTTAGAGTTTTTGTGGTTAGTTTAAGTGTGAATTCTTCTCTAAGAGTGTTAGAGAGGGAGGGAAGTAAGAGATTTCTTCTTCCTACATCTTCTAAGAGAGGCTACAAGGGATTTTCTTTGAGAAAGAGTTTCATATGAGCATTGTTTGTTTATTATTGTTGCATGAACTTTTTTTACATATGAAATTTGTGTTTTGCTGTATCATTCTTATGAAGTCTGAGTAAATTCCTTTATCTTTCTTCCTACTCTTAGATATGGTGAAATATAGAGATAATTTGTATGTGCCAATTTTAAAATATAAAAGAAATTATGATAGTTTTTCAACTCCGATCTTAATTTACTTTTCAATCTGGCAACTTGAATTGTTAAAAAATTTGTGAATCATATGATCCACGAAATGGAGTATGAGTTATAAATTGAGAGTGAGAATCACATTTAATTCCATGAAAAAATATTTCGTTCATGGAACTGAGTGCAAAAAAATAAGGAAATATTCTTTGTTGGGTGTAGAATTGGAGATTTTATGGTGACAAACTAAAATTCCCAATTCAGTTTTAATGTTTAAGAACTAAAGTGAGCGCTAGCCTTCATGGGAAGAGAAGTGGAAGCTCTGGATTGAGAGCCAGTATCCTCCTAGCCTAACCACTGATTTTTGGATTATACTTGAGATTATCTAATGACTTTCTATAACACTGAAGCAGGGTAGAGAACTAAAATTGCTCCTAGTTGGCACAATACAATTTTAAACCATTTATCTCATCTCATTTTGCCAAAAACTATTGTAGTGGGAAAGATGCTTTTTCATATTAGAAAACTTCATCACATAAACATAGTTACTAGTTACTGTTTAAACTTTTCATTTTAGTTTTGATAGTCATTAATAATTTAGTTCTGATAGTATCTCAAATAATTAAAAATTAGTGACAGTAATTTTGTTTTATTTCTGTGAATTTCCTAGTTAATTTATCATTTCAAATTTAAACTTCCTTGTGGGATCAATATTTGAGGATTAAATAGAAAGCCTTATATTACTTGATAATGATATGTATACTTGCATGGAATCCCAACATAAATTGCTTAAATAAATTGCTTAAATTTCTTATTCATAAATTTCTTATTCATAAAATAACACATCAAGTTTTTGACATCATTGTAAAGCGGAGTAAACTTCATAAGTTTTACACAACTATATTTTCGGGATCAAGTTTTTGGCTCTATTTCCGGAGAAGGTAACGATAAATTAAATAGATTTAGTAATTTAGGAAATTTAGAGATAAAATATAAAAAATATTATTATTAAAAAAATTAAAAATCAAAAATCATAAAAACGTATATATTTAGAAGTTTTTTTAAGAAAATTTTCTTTGCTTATTATATTTGGTTATGCGACATATTGGATTTGAATGTTTAGTACCTAATGATTCAGAATTAGAACATACCATTAGAAAAATTTGAAAATAATAAAAAGAAATTAAAAGTTTGAACAAAATGGCGAATAACTTAGATAATCAAATAAATGAAAATCAACAAAGACCTTTAAAAGAATATGTTAATCCGACAACAGATAAACTTCACTTCACTATTCAAAATCCTAATGTTGCTGTTAATTTATTTGAGCTTAAACTTTCTATTATCCAAACGGTACAAATTAATCAGTTTGGAGGAACATTTACGGAAGATCCTAACTTACATCTTCTTGGTTTTGTTGAAATATGTGCTACTTTTAAATATGACGGAGTGTCTACTGATGGTTTTAGGCTTAGACTTTTTCTTTTTTCATTAAGGGATAAAGCTAAAGCTCGGTTAAATTCATTAGCACCCGAATCTATCAGAACATGGGGAGAACTATCAAAAAAATTTTTTGATTGACTAAATATTTTTCACCCAAAAAATTGCTAAGCTTAGAAACATTATTACATTTTTTTGTAAGTTTGAAGAGAAATAGATATATGAAGCATGAGAGAGATTTAAAGATCTCCTTAAGAAATGTCCACACCATGCTTGACTACTTTACCAGATTGTTTAGTAATTCAAACTTTTTACAATGGATTAGTAGGATCACTTAGATCTATTATATATGTTGTTATGGATGGATCACTAATTTCAAAACCTTTTAATGAAGCATACTCTTTAATCTCTTTAATAGATAGAAGAAATTGCTACTAACAAATTTCAATGGCCCTTTGAAAGGATAAATCCGTAGAGAGTAGCTAGTATTCATGAATCTGATGTAATTTCTATTTTAGCATCTCAAATTACTGTTATATTAAAAAAGATTGATCAAAATGGAGTAAACTATTCTTAAATACCATCAGTATTAGAGGAAAATTCACTAGGGCAGATAATTGATACTCAATCATCTTATGAAACTTTGAAAGCTATAAATAATCGAAATAACAATCCTTATTCTAATTATTGTAACTCTGGATGAAAAAATCACCCTAATTTTAGTTGGAATAATTATAATAATTCGGTGAACCCCTCAGGAAATTTAAATAACCAAGGAAATCATAATTATCAACCTTATTATTCTTCTAGATTTAACTCTTACCCTAACCTACAAGTTAAGGAAAAGAAGTTAACGATGGAGAAAGTAATGTTGAATATGGGAAATCAAATACAAAATCAAGTGGTTACTATTAGAAATATTGAAAATCAATTAGGACATATGAACGTTGAGGTGGAGAAGGAAGAGACTGAAAGCGACCACAATGAAAATGAACCACTACAAGTTCTTTTAAAAAACCACTACCTCTTTTTTCTCAAAGATTGAAGCAGAAGAATAAAGATAAAAAATTTACATAATTTTTGGAAATCCTTAAAAATTTAACGGTAAACATTCCTTTCACTGAGGCTTTGGAACAAATGCCAACTTATGTTAAATTTATGAAATACATACTAAACAAGAAAAGGAAGTTTGTAGATCATGAGACCCTTGCTCCCAGGGAAGATTGTAGCTCTATTATTCAGAAAAAGCTTCCTAAAAAGTTAAAAGATCCTAGTTAGTTTTACTATTCCTTGTGTTATTGGTGAAAATTTCTCTGGAAAAGCCTTATGTAGTTTAGGAGTTAGTGTCAATCTTATGCCTCTATTAATTTTTGAACGTTTAGATTTAAGAGAGATTTCCCCTACTACTGTAACTCTTCAGTTAGTCGATCGATTAATAACTTATCTTAAGGAATTATAAAAGATGTATTAGTAAAAGTGGATAAATTTATTTTTCTAGTAGAATTATAGTATTCGGTATGGAGGAAGATAAAGAGATTCTTATTATTTCGGGGAGACCATCTCTTGCAACAGGGAGAATTGTGATAGATGTGCAAAAATGAGAATTAATAATGAGAGTTAATAATCAAGAATTAACATTTAATGTTGTTAAAACTATAAAATATCCTGTAATAGAAAAAGATAATGAATGTTTTAGAATGGAAGTTATTGATTATGTGAGTAAGGAGCAATTTTTGGAAGTGTTTGAAGAAAAAATAAGGCAAGAAGAAAATATGAGAATGACATAAAAGAAGAGAATTTATATTATCTTGAGGACATATTTGAAACTTTAGATTTGTTGGAAAATGATAATAAAATTTTTTTTCCATAAGTTATTAAACCACCCAAACTTGAACTAAAAGAATTACCTGCCCATTTAAAATGTGTTTTTAGGAGATTCATCTAAATTTCCTGTTATTGTATCTTCTAACTTAATTGAAATTCAAGAACAAAAATTAGTAGAAATGTTAAAAAGATATAAAAAGGCTTTTGGATGGACTTTAGCAGATATTAAAGGAATTAATCCTTCAAATTATATATACAGAATTCTATTTGATGAACAATAAAAACCTAAAGTTGATCCTCTGAGGAGATTAAACCTAATAATGAAATAAGTTGTTAAAATAGAAATCTTAAAATGGTTAGATGCTGGCGTTATATATCCTATTTCAGACAGTGCTTGGGTAAGTCCAATTCACTGTGTTCCAAAGAAAGGAGGAGTGACCGTTGAAGTAAATGAGAAAAATGAATATATTCCATTAAGATAAGTTACTAGTTGGCCAATTGGTATACTATAGAAAATTAAACATGGCTATCATGAAAGATCACTTTTTTTTTACCCTTTTAAGACCAAATGTTGGATAGATTGGCTGGAAACAAATATTACTGCTCTTTAGATGGATATACCAGGTATCATCAAATTTTACTTGCTCCTGAGGATCAAGACAAAATAATATTTAAAAGCTCTTATGGAACATTTGCTTTTTGTAGAATATCTTTTGGACTATGCAATGCACGTGCGACTTTTCAAAGATGTATGATGTCAATTTTTAGTAATTTTATTGAACGTGGAATGAAAGTATTTATGGATGATTTCTCTGTATTCGAAACTTCATTTAAGTTATGTTTAAATAATTTAGAAAAAGTTCATGAATTATGTGAATGAATCAACCTAGTACTAAATTTGGAAAATGTTAATTTATGGTTGCAGGGGGAATTGTACTTGGGCATAAAATTTCTGAAAATGGCATAGAAGTAGATCATGCAAAAAATTCAATTTACTGAATAATTACTACCTCCTACTATGGTTAGAGGGGTAAGAATTTTTCTAGGACATGCTGGTTTCTACAGGTGTTACATAAAAAATTTTTAAAAAATAACTAAGCCATTATGCCAACTTTTAGAAAAGGATAAAAAAAAATTATTTTAATGAGGAATTCATAAAAGCATTTGAATTATTAAAATAAAAATTAATCACTGCACCTATAATAATTCCACCTCACTGGGAGAAACCATTTTAAGTAATGTGTGATGCTATTGATTATGCTATTGGAGTTGTCTTAGGAGAAAGGCACAACAAAGTTGTTAAAGTTATATATTATGCAAGTAAAACTCTAAATAATGATCAAATTAATTACACTACTACTGAAATAGAGTTATTAACTATTGTCTATGCCTTTGATAAGTTTAGACCTTACTTGATTGAAACCAAATGCTTAGTGCATACAGATCATTTTGCTATCAAATACTTTATGCAAAAGAAGGATGTTAAACTAAGGTTAATTAGATGGATACTTCTTCTGCAAGGGTTTGATTTTATGGTAATTGATAGAAAGGGAAATGATAATCAAATAGCTTATCATTTGTTTGGACTAGAAAATATAATATTAACTAATTTTGCATATGAAACTTTAGAAAATTTCCCAAATGAATAATTATATAATATTGATATAATGAATATATTATGGTAGTTCGATATAGTAAATTATATTATAAGTGATATTCAACCACCAGATGTTATGAATCAGCAATTAAAGAAATTTATTTATGATTTAAAATTCTATTTTTGAGATGACACATATTTGTAAAAATAATGTAAAGATCTAATTATTAGGAGTTGTGTGCCTTATGAAGAAACACAACAAATAGTCAAAATATGTTATGATTCTGAATTTTGAGGACATTTTAGAACAAATAAAACTGCACAAAAAATTTTGCAAGCTGGATTTTTTTGGGCTACTCTTTTTAGAGATGTTAATGAATGTATTAAAGCATGCGATTGATGTTAGCGAGTACAAAATATTTTTAGAAGATATGAAATGCCTCTAAATTACACATTGGAAGTTGAAATTTTTGATGTCTTGGGATTAGATTTTATGGGCCATTTATGCCCTCATTTAAAAATTTATATATATTACTTGCAGTTGATTATATGTCGAAATGGATTGAAGCTATTGTTGTACCTAGATGTGCTGCTCGGAGTGTTTCTAAATTTTTAAATAAAATATTTTTACAAGATATGAAATGCCAAGAGTAATTATTATAGATAGAGGATCCCATTTTAGGAATAAGAGAATCAATAAATTAATTAAAAAAGATGATATTGTGAATAGATTCCCTACTGCATATCATCCTCAGACTAGAGGTCTAACAAAGATATCAACTCATGAAAGAAAATGAATTTTAGAAAAAGCTGTAAATCCCTATAAATTAGATTGGTCTGCTAGATTAGATATTGCATTATGGGAATACATAACTACTTATAAGACTCCTATTGGAATGTCACCATATAGAATTATTTTTGGAAAAACATGCCACTACCAGTAGAATTGGAACATAAAGCATTTTTGGCTATTAAGGAATTTGATTTTTATCTAAAAGATGCTTGTAAGAAAAGATTGTTGCAACTCGATGAACTTAATGATATTAGAAATGAAGCATATGATAATGCAAAAATTTATAAAGAGAAGATGGAAAAATGGCATGATTAAAAGAATATTAAACTGAATAAGATGTTCTATTATATAATACAAGATTGAGATTATTTCTAGGAAAACTGAAATCCAGATGGTTATGACCATTTAAAGTGATTAATGTCTATCATTATGGAATTGATTTTATTAAAGATCCTAAAACTTGGAAGATATTTAAAGTTAATGGGCATTCATTGAATCATTATTATAAAGAGCAAATGTCACAATTGAAAGAAATTTTGATGTTAAGTCATCCTAATTAAACATTGGTATGTCCGACTCAAGACATTAAACCAAGTGCTTTGTGGGAGGCAACCCATACATAAATCTACATATATATATATAGGAATAGAGTTGAACCAAAAAAAATAAGAGATGCAATATTGGCTTCTGGCGCCGACGACACCCGTTTACAGGAGCCATGGCTCTGATAGAGCCTTCGGGAGTGCCGATAGCATCCCATGCAGTTTCGTGCATTAATAACAAATTTGACAGACTTTGGCGGGATTACACTTCGAAATAACTGGCGGGAGGTGTTTTTAAAGGCCTAAAAACTACCTTGGATGACTAGAAACTTCTAAATTTTTAAATCCATGGCTTTAAATTTCAGAAATACTTCTAGGTATGGAGTTTCCAATAGAAGAAAGTATTTTCGCTTTAGTATTTTCGCTTTGACGCACAGACTTTGACGCACAGAGATTATACAACAAAGTCATTACGAAAAAGAGTCTTATCAAGGGGAGAGGCTTTATCAATCATGGATTGATTAATCCAAGTTCTCAGATTGATAAAATCATTGTACAAAGACGTTGGGAAGTTCTATGCTATGGTACAACTGCAATTGTTGTACTAGTGGTAAAGGAATTCTATGCTAATTTACGTAGAATTTCCCATGGTGTCGCCTTCATTCAAGGTAAGGTTGTACCATTTACTCCACCTCGAATTAATGATTTGTATATGGTAGAAAATGTGTCAATCTGTCATTATACAAATTTTATCCCAACGAGAGATATAATGCAAGTTGATATCATTTTCTGATGGATGAAAATTATAATTGGGAAATCAGAGATGAGGGATACATTAGTTTCTCCGCTTCACTACTTATTCCAATATCAAAATAATAGCATTTCATCATCTTTGCAAAATTACTCCCTACCTTGAAGATTAGTAGAGTTACAAAATAAAGTGCAATTTTAAACTATTACATTTAAATGTAAAAGCCCGTTGATATGGGATCGATTATTTTTAAATCTATTATGAGTATTATTATGAATGAGCCTATATATGGACTAGGGCATCCTTTTACAATTTTCCTACTTTTTAGTCAATCTCAAGTGCCATATGAAAGTTGGGAGAAAGTATTATTACCCTAGGAGCCCATGATTTCTATTGATGACAATAATATTGGGAATGGAAATAAAGCATTAGATATTATTTTGGATCATTCATCACATGCTTCAACCCCATTAATGCCACAAATAGTTGGAAGTTCACTTGCTGTGGAAACAGCATTGGAGAAGAAAATGAAGAAAATCAAAAGAGAACATCAGAGTATTATGAATGCAATAAGAAATCTTAACTACCTTTTTGATCACTTAGAATCGAGGATGATAGAGAACTTTGATCATACTAGAACAATTGAAGCAGGTTTGGTGCAGATGTTCAAGAAAAATTGATGGTTAGATGAAAATTTGACGGATCAATTCTCGTACCCACCTTTCTACAATTTCTACGTCCATTACCAGTCTATCAGAGATATTAGAGGAGGAGAACTTACAGAAGATGACGTAGAGTGAAGATGAAGCAGAAAAATTGAAAAAGTTGGACTCTCTACTATTTTAAAGTAGATATGTTTTTAATGTGATTGTGTTGGATTTACTTTACTTTACTTTACTTTACTTTAGAACTCTATAAAATTTGATTGTGTATATAGTTTTGTGTCAGCGTTCTAGTGTTGTGGCTTGATTTTGATGTTGAATTATAATTTAGTTTGCTTTATGTATGTAAAAGTGTGATTAGAAAATTGTATTTGTAAGAATTGAATTTTCATATATAAAAGTTAGTTTGGTGTTGTTGGTGAAAATACTTGTTTCTGAATTATTTTAAGATGAAAAATAGTGTTCAAAAAGACTAATTAGACTTTAGAGTGAATTGAAAGAAAGTTTAAAATTGCAAAAATTGAAAAATTGAAATTTTGGCCACTGGCACCGACGACGCCAGAATGGGCGTCGATAGCACCCTTGACCCGAAAGTATTCAAATCCCTAAAATTCACTATTTGCATAGTAAAAACACCTTTTTTACCCTTTCAGTCACCTTCAACCTCTGGTTCGTGCACCTAGGGCCTACTATTGCTTGGATTTGAGGCGATTTTAAGGCAAAAGAAGTTTGGATTTCATCTTCTCTCGGTAAGAGCTACACTTTGAACCTAAAATTTTTTATTTTCAACAAGGATTTATTTTAAATTGTCGAGATCTGAAAATTTGAATTTTTTTAAGAAGATTTTGATAAAATCCTTTGGTGAAGAACTCTTACTTAGTAGGTTTAAGTTTAAAATGTTCCACATTGTGATTTTCAGAATTTTGGGAATTTATTTGGATTTTATCAAATTTTCTTAGATTACCATGGCATCGAGAATGAGCAAGGGAAAGCGGAAAGTGGATTTTGATGATCAAAAGTTTGTCAACCACAAGGCTAACATTTGTTTCAATAGTTACTTCGCAACAAAGAAGATAATTCCTATTCAATGATTTAAGAATATGGATGGAGAAGTCAAAAGATTAATTAATGCTCGGTAGTGGGAGAATTATTATTACTTTGTTGTCGAGGCTATTATTAGTATAGTGGTGGAGTTATATGTTAACTTTAAGGAAACTTCTGAAGACTACATTTTTGTTCGAGGGAAAATGGTATAATTTACTCCAAGAAGAATTAATGAATTTTATCAGTTAGAGGATGTGTATAGCTGTCAGTACAAATCAGTTTCTGCTATAAATAAGGCCTTAGATAAAATTATTTCTTTTCTTACTGATGAAAGAGGAGCTTGGAAGGAGAAGAATAATGTTAAGGTAAACTTCCATCTTTCTATATTAAATGTAGTATCTAAGGCCCGACATTATTTTATATCTACTATAATGATACCAACAAATCATCATAGTGAGGCTACAAAGGATAGAGCCATCTTGAACTTCTGTATTCAACAGTTGAGAAGGATAGATGTCGGCTCTACTGTTTATAGAAATACTTGTTTTATTGCATTGGTATAGACTACTATTGGTTTAGCATACCCTTCCCTAATCTTTACACTATGTAAACAGGAAGAAGTTGATTTTGGAATGGATAAGGAGATGATATTAAGACTTATGAATCTCATGTGAGATGGAGATATGGAAATAATAGTAGGGATATTCCTTCTACTTCTAATACCCATACTCTCCAGGGACTTATGGAGCAACTGATGATCCAATAGGGAGATATCATGAGAATGGAAAGCATAATGGAAAATAGAGAGGCCAGAAATGCACTTAAAGATGATTTGACAAGGGCAGAAGTTTGAATATGATGCTGCTTATGATGATACGATGGTCAGATACATGAGGGGTGACATGAGGGGTGACCACTTAGTTTGACCACTTAGTTCATTTTCCTACTCACCCTTTTTTTGCCTCGTATCAGCAACAAAACTTTGATGTAGAAGATGAAGAAGATGATGACTGGTGATGTTTACTAAGTTTTAGTTTGATCTTTTTTTTAGTTTATAGTTGGTTGTACTTTATTGTTATTATTATTTGTTTTTAGAGTGTGATACTTTGTTTTATTTTATATGTTATGTTATATTGTATGTTATGTTATATTTATGTTATATTGTGAATTGTAGGATTGTAAAACTGTTTTTGCATTGGAATTTTTATTTAGTAGTGTTGTTAGTTTTTATTACTTTATTGAATGTTTTTATAATTAACACTTTCTCAGCAAATTTTTATACGTATTATGTGTTATTTAATGTTTAAGGTTTTGTAGATTTTCATATTAGCACCTGCAATATTTCAAAGATATGTTTCAATAACAAAACATTCAACAAATAAGTCTTTTCTTTATATATTAATTTTTTTCTTTCACCCTTTAATTTTTCTGTGTTTTTCATGCTAAATCATTTGAAAATTTAAGTATGGGGGGGGAGGGGAAGAAAAATTCATTTTTGAAGAAAGAAACTTAATTTTATTTGTCTTCAGTTAGCTATTTTTTTAAAATTTTTAATATTAACATGAAATTTAGAATTAAAGGATAACTTTAGATAACTATATTTGTGTTTCTAAATATATAGTAAACTAAAGAAAAAATTTTCAATAATAAAGGTTAATTTTAAAGATTAAGGTATTTGGTATAAGAGGATAAGATTATGTTTTTCTTTTATAAGTAAAGGAATTTGTCTTTTTGAAGTGTTAAAAAATCTTAGAGATTCATGTAAGAAGAAAAGAATAAAACTTTATGAAAAAACTATAAATCTAATATAATTTTATAAAGTGATGGAGTGTGCAAAGTTTAAAACTTTAAGAAGAGGATAGTGAAGTTCAAAATCATTAAAGGCTATCTAGATATAGTAATCCTCAAATAATGAAAGGAAGAAAAGAAAAGAAAAGAAAAGAAAAAGGGTTGAAAATGATCTTGGAAAAAAAAGAGAGAAAAGAAAAGAAAAGAAAAAGGTGTGAGGAGAACCTTGAGTAGATGCCTGATAAAAAATTGGCTTCATTTGAATCAACTTAAAGAAGAAGGCTTGGCTACATTTTTTAAACTAATATTTAAGTATTAGCATATTTACTTGTAAACTTTCATGAAGTTTTTTTTTTCATATGGATATTTTAAGTGGCTTTAATATGACAATTTGCAATTTTCCTTACAAAAAATAGAAAATAAGAAATCTTAGACATGACTGCTAGATATTCTTATACCTTTAGTATTAACTGGAGTTATTTGACATTTTTCTTAAGTTATGCCACTGTATTTAGTGGACTAAAATATGGAAATTTAGAAGTTAAATTCTTTTCCATGAGTCATAATTTTTTTCAAGTAAAGGAGTTACTTGAGGACAAGTAACATTTAAGTTTGGGGAATTTTGATGCACTAAAAATACTAGCATATTTAGACCAATATTTTATACTCATTTTTAGTGATATTGCACTTTAAAGGAAAGTATTTTTTAAGTTTTATTGTAGGTTGTTGATTTTTAGGACTTGAAGCCAAAAGGAAGCAAGAAGCAAAAAAGAATGGAATTTGGAGTCAAAATGGTATTTTTGTAGAAATACTCAGCGTCGACGGTGCCAGGATGGACGCTGATGGCGTGGACCTAAAGAATAGAGGCCAAGCTATCCTCAACACCAATGGTGCCAGGAACAGCACCGACGGTGCCCTTTAATAGAGAGCATTGAATTATATCATGGGCCACTGGTGTTGACAGTGCCAATGTTGGTGCAACACCTGTTTCTAGAAGATTTAACAAATTTAGACGCTTTTGGAAGAGTTTTTGGATGCACCTATTGGAAAACCAACATTAAGCTGTATTTAGAGTGGAAATTGATCATAAAAGGCCCCCTTCGACCACTTTCCATTCTCTTCCATACTATTCCACATTCCTTATAGTCACTCAGAGTCCATTTGTGTTTTATTTCTTTAAATTTTTTAGTTTTTATTTTGAGTTTAAGTGTGATTTCTTCTCTAATATTGTTAGAGAGGGAGAGAAGTGAGAGATTTCTTCTTACTACATCTTTTAAGAGTGGCTAAAAAGGATTTTCTTTGAGAAAGAGGTTTAGGTAAGTGTTGTTTGTTTAGTATTGTTGTATGAACTTTCATTTATATATGAAATTTATGTTTTTTTGTATCTTTCTCATGAAGTCTGAGTAGTTTCCTTTATCTTTCTACCTACTTGAAAATATGGTATAATAAAGAGATAATTTGGATTTGGAAAGTTTAAAATATAAAATAAATTTTCATGGCTTTCAACTCCATTCTTAATTTACTTTTAATATGGCCAATTGAATTGTTAAAATATGTCGTGAAACATATGATCCGAGAAATGGAGTATGAGTTCTACAACAAGAGTGAGAACCACATTTAATTCCATGAAGCCACATTTAATTCCATGAAGGTAATTCCATGAAGGAGTATTTTGCTCATGGAATTAAGTTTAAATAAAAAGGAAAATGTACTTTATTGGGTGTAGCATTGGAGATTTTAGGGTGACATACTCAAATCCTCAATTTGGTCTTAGTGTTTAAGAACTAAAGCGAGTGTTAGCCTTCAAGGGAAGAGAGGTGGGAGCTCTGGAGTGAGAGCCAATATCCTTCTAGCCTAACCGTAGATTTAGGGACTAAACCTGAGATTAGCCAATGAATTTCTATAACACTAAATCAGGGTAGAAAATTAAAATTGCTCCTATTTGGCACAATACATATTTAAACCATTTATCTCATCTCATTTTACCAAAAACTCATTGTAGTGGGAAAGATGTTTTTCATATTAGAAAACTTCATCACATAAAACATAGTTATTAGTTACTGTTTAAAATTTGTATTTAGTTTTGCTAGTAGTTAATAATTTAATTTTGATAGTACTCAAACAATTTGAAATTAGTGATAGTAATTTCATTTTATTTATATGAATTTCAAAGTTAATTTATCATTGGAAATTTAAACCTTCCTCGTGGGATCAATATAAAGAAATTGTTGTAAAGTAGAGTATACTTGTGTAAAATAGGAGCAATGGGGCTTAAATAGAAATTCTTCAAGTAAATATCTACAATGGGGCTTAAATAGAAATTCTTATTTTACTTGATAACGAAATGTATACTTGTGTAAAATCCCTAAATAAATTGCTTAAATTTCTTATTCAAAAAATAACGCATCAAGGACATCGTTGTAAATAGAGTCAACTTTATAAGTTTTACACAACTATATTTATTTTTAGGATCAAAGAGGGATATCACTCAACCCCCTTTAGATGAAGAGTGGTTAGGCGTGACCCATGATAGATATTGGCAACAAATTATTATGAAACAAAAATCCTACTACTGTACACATTGTAAATTGTTCAGTCATACCAATGACAGGTGTTACAAGGTCCACCCTAGTTTAAAACCTCAAGTAAATAATTCTGTTGGAGCCCCTTTAGCTCTTGGGAATTTACCTACCCCCATTGTAGGTGCTTAAAATCTGACCCCAACAGTCGACTTCCCTGTTTGGGTGGGCAGGATGCATGTGTGTTGGCTCTCCTTTTATTGTTGAGAGCTCTAAACATAAGGGTAATACCACTGTTCATGATGGTGATCTGGTGAAATTACCTGTTGCACCTACAACTAGTATCATCTCCTTTGTGGAGGATGTTGTTGAGTAATTGTGGAATTTACCTTCACACGAGCCTGCTAGTTTGGATCCTCCCATTGATGGCACTAAACCAGTGGTTCCTTTCCCTCACTTCATTGCAAAATTTATAAATTGAGTGGAAAATTTAGAAAGGCACAAAAAAAATGAAGATCCCTTTGGATTTCAAAAACTCTCAGGAGGACACTTACATTTTGGAAGCAGGCAGCTCTTACTCTACCAGAAGGGAGTCTCTTTCTAGACTTACTAGGGAACCCTCCAACAATGATTAACTTTCCTTGTTGGAATATTTGGGGGACTACCCACCCTTTCTCTTTGAAATTGTTCAACATCTTAACATGAAACATAAACTATGGTATATAGCCAGATTAGAACCCTTGGTTCATAATAATGTTAGAAGATTTTTGAAATCTTTCCATTGCTTTCAATTATCTACAAACACTAACAAAAAAAAAACTTGGTTGCTTTGTCAACAAGAGGTTTTCTACACAATTCTTATAAACAACCTCAATTTTTCAATTTCTCTTTCCACATGGCTGGTCATTCTAGCTTTTCCACTACTATTTATGCAGGCTCTACCAAAAGTGCAAGACTAGAATTCTGACTTGCCCTACTCACGATTAGCAATTCTATGAATTGAAGCTGGCCACTAGGAGGGGATTTTAATTGTATTTCTTCACCCGTTGAAAAGATAGGTGGTAGGCCTCCTAATATCTCCATGGATATGCTGAGTCATTACTTACACGACACACTCCTCACCACTTTTATCTCTAATGGAATCCTAGATATCAATCTCACAGGGAGTAGTTTAGAATTACAGACTAAGACCTTAGAAAAGCAATACTTTAATCACAACAACAACATTCAATTTGCTTATCTGTCACTAATAGGCAATTGAAATAAATAGATAATTTTAATAACTAATAAATAGCTAATGATATAAAATAGGGTTTAATTGTGATATTCAATATATAAGAAAACATCCTTCTCCTTGTCAAGAAATTATAGTGAATGGATAAAATGAATTAGTTCAATTTATATTGTGTCAAATAGGAGCACCTATTCTTTACCCATTGGTCCAGGCAGAAAGAATATTGACTAATCCTATGCTTGTTTACTAAATCTGCGGCTAGGCTGAGAGGATACTGGCTCTTACTTCAGAGCTCCCACGTTCCCCTCACTTGAGGGCTAACATCTACACTTCAGCACCCAAACGAT
>NW_018251041.1:96990-102392 GCF_001263595.1 Phalaenopsis equestris
GCTCCATTGACTCTAATTCATCATTCCTGCAACAAAACATCAAAAATATCGTTCTTTAAAGTGCAATATCATTAAAAACAATATAAAATAGGTATGAAAATCTTAACATATTTTCTTTTGGTCAAAATCCCCCAAACTTAACTATTACTTGTCCTCAAATAAATTTAGTAGTATACAAAAATTATGATCTACTGCAGTAAAGTTTTAATTCAGAAATACTATAAGTTTTATTTAAATAAATATCATAATGAAATTTTTAGAAAAAGTTCAAGTAATTGAATTAATTCTGTAGCCACAAGATTATCTATTAATCAAGTTTTAAGAGTTCTAGTCTTCTATTTATTTCAAGAACGACTATATGTTGTAATATTAAGTCACTTAGAATATTCAAGAGATAGGAACTTCAAGAGAACTCTACTAGTAAAAGACTTATTCCATAAATATAAGTTCAGGAATGTATTTAAGTTTTCCTTTTAGGTAGGTCCAGTGAAGCCAATTTTTTATTAGGCATCTCCTCAAGCTTCTCCTCACTTTTATATTTTTCTTTCTTTCTTTTCTTTTCTCTTTTTCATTTGAATTGCTTTCAATCCTATATATTTTTCTTTTCTTTCAGGGACTGTTGTCAATCCTTTCTTTTTCCTTTTTCAAGTGAGGATTACCATATATGGATAGCCTTTAATGATTTTGAACTTCACTTTTCTTTCCCTAAATTTGAAACTCAAATCATTTCTTTACCTTATAAATATTTCATAGTTTCGACATCACTGAGCCCCAATCTTTTCTTTTTAAATGAATTTCAAGATTCTTAATACTTCAAAATATGGTTCCTTTACTTAAAATAGTTAACTATAATCTTATTCACTTATACTAAATATCTTAAATTACACAATTAATTTTCATTTCAAAAATATTTCTTTAAATCTACCATAATAATTAAATAGTTACAAAAATATAGTTACCTTTAAAGTCACTACATAAAATCACATAAATAATTTTTGAAAATAATTAAATAGAGGACATCTAATAGTTAATCTTTTTCTTCCCTCCCCCAAACTTAAATTTTTAAATATGAAATAATATAGGTGGAAAGAAAAACTCAAAATATAAATCATACCTTAGTATTTTAGGCGTTTTCATCATTCTGAAAATTTTGCAGGCTTTCTCAACATTTTCACTTCACCTGGTCTGTAATATTAGGAGCTTTCTACACATATAAATCCTTAGAGGAATTTGTGGGTAATGAAATTTTGAAATAAGTATCAAACTAAAACAAGCACAACATTTCCTAACACAATCACAATACTAACAGTTAATAAACAACTAAAACTTTAAAAAAAATGCAAAAATGAAAATCACATTACAATCCACAATTCTACAAAATACTACTCAACTTCTATTATACTACACATGCAGATTTAACTATAACACCAACTTTATAACAAGAATCCAAGTACACAACACAAAATAAAAATGAAATTCCAAATACATAAACATCCATTTCTATTACAAAAAGATTACATAAAATAAAAATACAAACATAAGTACATCAATTTAATTCTATATCAAAATCGTAAGCTATATCTTCATCGCCTTGATCAGCAGGTGGATTGGGTTGATACTGATTATATCAGGGGCATTTAGAAAACGTAACATCAGGCTCTCCTTTGTAGTGTCGGGCCTGAGCTTCCTAAAAGGCTTCCTAAAAATTTGAATGCCTCTGAAGGTACTCACTATCATTCTAAACCTCCAATCCTTTCACTTATTAATTCTATGCTCTTCCGCTGCAAGATCAACTCATTCATCAAATCAGAGAGCGTAGAGGAACTAGAAGGTGGAAGGTCATAACTTGTAGAGGGGACATCTTTACTAGTAGAATGTTTTTGACTTTTACTCTCAGTTCTCCATTTCATATGAGATTCATAAGTCTTCAAATTAGTTTTACTAATGGGTTTCATATGATAAACCCATTCTTCAACTCCAAATTCTACTCCAGAAAGTTTGCAAATTGCAGTTTGCAAATTGGAAAGTTTGCAAATTGCATAAATAAGTCCAGGATGTCCTAGACGTCCACCAGTCTCACTCCTTGTCGTAGTCAATATATTCTTAAGAATTATTCTCCCCACATTTATAGTTTTACTATTATTAATACAGAAATTCAGAAGAGCTCTATCTCTAGTTACCTCACTATGGTGATAGGTCGGTAATAGAGTAGAGGAAATGAAATAGTGCCACGCCTTAGAGGTGGCATTCATCATGGAAGCAGCAAAATTTACCGTTTATCGCTACTTTATCTTCCATGTTCCTTTCCCATCACTGAGAAAGTTGATCACATCATTGAAGGGGCCTTCCATTGTACTAAAGAATTCATATTGACAGCTGTAAGAGTTTGGGACTTCATAAAAAGTGTTGATGCGGGTGGCAGTAAACTAAACAAGAAATCCACGCACTTGAACAATTCCATCATCAAAATAAATCACATTGGCGTAGAACTCCTTCACAATATTTGCATCAGCTAGGTTTATTGGTTGTGTAACAAAAGTTTTCCCACCTTTGCTTGGCAATAACTCGTTCGATTTCTCCTCCCGGACTTTCAAAAACTCGATCTTGTATGCATTTCTTTCCTTTAAATATGGAAGTAAATTTTGTTTGAGCCATCGCATTGACGAAGCGAGACTGGTCGAACTCAGTTCTTCTCTTTTGTTGTGGAGCCATTTTAATCTAATAAAATTATAGAAAAAATCCATAAATTACTTCAAATATGTAAATTATGGCTTCCAATTATAATTCTAAGAGCTCAACAATAAGATCCATGAATCTCTTCCCAAATTTTCTTTATATTCCCAAATTTTTCGGATCTCCTCAATGTGGGAGAAATTCATAGTGGAAATAAAATATTTTTAGCTTGGAGTGAAGCTGTTACCTAAAGATGATCAAATCCGGTGACAAAAAGCCTTGAAATTGCCTCCTAATCCAAGATCTCTCAAGCTCTAGGTCAAAAATGGTGTTTTTAGGAGGAAGGGGATGATGAATAGTGGCAGTTGACTGGTTAAAGTCATGGTTAAAGGTGTTTTTCTTGAACTCGCTGTCGGCGGGGTTGATGGCGTCGTCGACGCGCTTAATTGGAATTTAAATCCTAAGTCTCGGGAAAATCTCACCATCGGCGGCGTCAAGGGCATTATCGGCAGGCTTTATTGATTTTTGCGATTTCGATTAATTCAAAGCCTAAGCGACATCCGTTTAATTTTTATAGACATAATTTTAAATAACTAAATGATTTACTTAGCACATATAAACTTTCACAACACAAAACATCACATTTATATAAAAATTTCAAGGGGTACAATAAACGTTACATAACATACCTAAGTTTGGTATTTTCTCAACCTCAATAGATTAATTCAGCGTCACATTCCAAGCCACAACACTCAAAATGCTAAAAACAAAAAAAAAAAATTTAAAAGAACTTCAGTTAATGTCAAAGGTTTAAGAATATTCAACAATCAAGTCTAAGATTTTTGATTTTCTACTCTTTCAATAAAAAATGGAAATTATCATATTAAAGTCACTTAGAATATTCATATGAAAAAGAACTTCATGAAGCTTTACTATTAAATAAGTTAATACGCAAATATAAGTTTAGAAAATGTAGCTAAGCTTCCTTCTTTAAGTTGATTCAAGTGAAGCCAATTTTTAATTAGGCATCTCCTCAAGCTTCTCCCCATATTATCATTTTCTTTTCTTTTCTTTTCAGGATCCTTTCAATCCTTTTTATTTTCTTTTCTTTTCTTTTCTCTCTCTTTTTTTATGCGAGGATTATTATATCTCGATAGCCTTTAATGATTTTGAACTTCACTATCCTCTTCATAAATTCTTAAAGTTAAAAACTTTTCACCTTTCTTCACTTAACAAATTTTTATTAGCTTAAAGATTTCATAAAGATTTCATAAAACTTTTGAATCTTTAAGATTTTTAATACTTCAAAAATACAAATTTCTTTACTTAAAATAGAAAAATATAGTCTTTTTCTCTTGTACCAAATATCTTACTCTCTAAAATTAACCTTAATTATTGAAAATTTTTACTTAGCCTTTCTATATATTTAGAAACATCAATATAGTTATCTAAAGTTAGCATCTAATACCAAATGTCGTGTTAAATTTAAAATTTTTGAAAATAAAGCTAAGTGAGGACAAATAAAATTAAGTTTCTTTCTTTTAAAAGGAATTTTTCATTCCCCCTAAACTTAAATTTTTAAAAGATTTAGCATGAAGAGCTGAACAAAAATATAAACGGTGATTGAAAGCATTAAATACATAAAGAAAAGATTTACCTGTCAAAGGTTCTAATTTTGAAACTTAATTCTGAAATATTGTAGGTGCTAATATGAAAAGCTACAAGACTTAAAACATTAAATAACACATAATACATATAAAATCTGCTGAGAAAGAGCTAACTACAATACATTCAAAAAAATTCTAACTACTAACAATAGAACTAAACTGAATTTCAAATAACAAATAATCTTACAATTTATACTTCACAACACAACAAAACAGAGTCTCACAATCTAACAACAAACAGTCTCAACAATATAACAAAAAAAAAATAACAAAGTACAATCAAACATAAATTAAGAGAAAGATCATCAATCATCATCATCTTCTTCATGCACATCCAAATTCTGCCACTGATATGGAGTAAAAATAGGGTGAGTAGGAAATTAAACTGAATGATCACCCTCCATGTATCTCACCATCGCATCATCATAAGCATGTTGACCTCACTTTTGGTTGAGGTTTAGTTTTTCCTCTTTAGTAGCTTAAGGTCTAGCCATAGGACTTTCCTACTGATTATTCTTAGAAAACTAGACATGGAACCCTCACCATTAGAAATTCTACACTCATCTCTACTCAACTTGGAGTTCCACATATTGCTCCTAACCTCTAACACTTTGTAGGTGGGGTCACTACGGGGGAAACTCAAGATGAGTGACCCTTAGGACTGCTAGACCTTAGGGTTGACCCTGAGTGTTGGTCTAGGGCTAAGGCACTCACTTGCAGTCATTTACACTCACAGCCACTCACTATCCTAAACCCAGAATTGCTAGGTTCTGGTCCCTTAATACTTTTGGGAGACTCTTGTAGGTGGTCCCCTAAACCCATTAGCCCTAGGCTTGGGTTTGGCTAAGTCCACTACATAGAGGACCCAAAATGGGGTTTCTATTGGTCCATGGGTTATTAATGGCGGTTGGTACTCCAACTCTACCAAGATACCCAACGTAGTCTTTTGCCCCTAAACTCCCCCAAATTACTTAGATACCCTTGGGACCCCAAATTTAGCCAAAATTCCCAAACTTAATCAAAATAATGAACTTGGTTCAAAAATCATTTCAAACACCTTGA
>NW_018251042.1:0-315 GCF_001263595.1 Phalaenopsis equestris
GTATGTGGCTTAAAAAATTCTACAAAAGTTCATGTAAGTTTGCTATGGCTAGAGTAGTCTTAGCAAAATAATTTCATAATTTTTAAGAATCAAAACTTTACTGTTTTGAGCAAACCCTAATTTGCTTAAAACATTTAATTTGAAGCACACAGAGGTTAAAATCACTTGGTTTTTTCCTCCACTGTGGCTCATGAGTCTGAGAACTCACCATAAAAATTTCAAAGGATTTGAAGATCATTTGATATTTTTAATTTATTTTTAAAAATGACCATCAAATTTAAAATTTAAATGACTTTTAAAAATCAAAATATAACT
>NW_018251043.1:0-3540 GCF_001263595.1 Phalaenopsis equestris
GACCTAACATCATTCCATCATTATATTAATGTTGACCCCCTATATAATAAGCTTTTAGTCTCTGTCCATTCACATTAAAAATTTTCTTAGAATTAGGATCTTTAATATCCACAGCTCCATAAGGATAAACTTTTATCACAACAAATGGGCCCATCTACCTGTACTTAAGTTTGCCTGGAAATAATTTTAACCTTGCATTATAAAGCAAAACTTGTTGCCCTAACTGAAAATTTTTAGTAAGAATCTTTCTATCATGCCACATTTTCATCTTTTCTTTGTAAATCTTAGCACTCTAATAATATTCATTTCTTATCTCTTTAAGATCATTTAATTGCAATAATCTTTTCTCACCAACATCTTTTAAATTATAATTTAACTCTTTAATCGCACAATATGTTTTATGCTTAAGTTCAACTGGTAAGTGACAAGCTTTCCCAAATATTAGCCTATATGGGGACATTCTTATAGGAGTTCGGTATGCAGTCCTATAAGCCCACAAAGCATAGTCAAGTTTGACTGGCCAATCCATTTTTATTGGATTCACAGATTTTTCCATGATTCTTTTGTTTTCCTCAATGGATAATTTGGCCAAACCACTTGTCTGAGGACGATAAGCAGTAGCAATTCTATGATTTATATGATATTTCTTTTTTAATTTCTCTACTATGGCATTTCTGAAATGATTTCCCCAATCAATTATGTTAACTCTCCGCATCCCAATCGCAAAATATGTTCATCTTCAAAATTTTGCAACACTTTGAGCATCACATTGAGGTAAAGCAAAAGCTTTTTTCCATTTGGATACATAGTCCACTGCTAACAGAATATATAAATTTCTAAAAGATGGTATAAATCGTTTGATGAAATCTAATCCCCAAACATCAAATATTTCAACTTCTAGTATATAATTGAGGGGCATCTCATTTCTTCTAGAAATATTGTCAACTCTTTTACATTTTCTAGATATAAGCATTAACATATCTAAAAATTGTAGGCCAATAAAATCCAGATTGTAGAATTAGATTGTAAAATTTTGTATGATGTTTTATCAATGCCAAAATGTCCCCCAAAATAAAAATTATGACATTTTTGGATAATTTCATAAATTTCTTCTAATGGTACACATCTTCAAATGATCAAAATCCTTTCCTTGTTTATATAAATATGGGTCATCCCAAAGATAAGTCTTAGCTTCAGAAATAAATTTCCTCATTTGTTGGTATATTATTCTATAGGGTTTAAGATCACTAACAATATAGTTCACAATGTCGACATACCACGGAACACGCCACTCATTTGTATTGAACAATTTTTCATCTAGAAAATGTTCATTAATTTCTTTTTCAAAATAGAGTGGTTTTTCTAATTCAAGCCTGGACAAATGATCATCAATTTGATTTTTAGTTTCCTTCCGATCTACTATTTTAAAATAAAATTCTTGTAAAAGAAGAATTCATCTTAATATCTCGGTTTAGTATCCTTCTTTTTCATTAAGTACTTAATAGTAGAATGATCTGTATGCACTGTACAATGAGTTCCAATAAAATCTGATCTAAATTTATCAAAAGCATATACTTTTGCTAATAAGTCTTTTTAAATTATTTTATAATTAATTTGAGTTTTATTAAGAGTTTTACTAGCATAGTAAATAACTTAAAAAATGTTATCATATCTTTGTCCTAAAACAGCTCCAATAGCAAAATAACTTGCATCACACATAAGTTCAAAAGGTTTTCCCCAATTTGGTGAAAATATAATTAGATGCAGGGATTAATTTTTCTTTTAATATATTAAAAGCTTTTAGGCATTCCTCATCAAAATTAAAAATTGCATTTTTATCCAGTAAATGGCATAAAGGCTTAGCAATCTTTGAAAAGTCTTTAATGTATTGTCTGTAGAATCCAGCATGTCCTAAAAAACTCCTAATTTCCCATACATTTGTTGGATAAGGTAAATTAGTGATCACTTGAATTATATCAGGAACTACTTCCATACCATTTCTGATATTTAATGACCTAATATAATTCCTCCTGCTACCATAAATTTGCATTTTTCCCAATTAAGGACTAAATTTTTTTCTTCACAGTGCTTAAGAACTTTAGATAAATGTTCTAAAAAGGAGTCAAATAAAGTTCCAAACACTGAAAAATCATCCATGAATACTTCAATCCCTTCGTCAATTAAATCACCAAAAATTTTCATCATACATCTTTGAAATGTAGTAGGGGCATTACATAAACCAAAGGGCATCCTTCTAAAAGAAAAAGTACCATATGGACTAGTAAAAGTTGTTTTCTTTTGATCCTCGGGACATATCTGTATTTGGTGATAACCAGTATATCCATCCAGAAAACAAAAGTATTTATGCCCAACTAGTCGATCCAACGTTTGATCTAGAAAGGGTAATGGAAAATGATATTTCTTAGTGGCAAGATTTAATTTTCTATAATCAATGCATATTCACCACCCTGTAACTTATCTAGTAGGTATTAATTCATTATGTTCATTCACAGTTACAATTACTCCTCCTTTCTTAGGAACGCAGTGAATTGGAATAACTCATGCATTATCTGAAATAGGGTTGATAATTCCAACATCTAACCACTTTAAAACTTCTTTCTTAACAACTTCTTTCAAAATAGGATTCTGTCTACTTTAAGGATCAACCCTAGGTTTGCAGTTCTCTTACATATGAATTCTATGCATACAAATTGAAGGACTGATTCATTTAATATCAACAATTGTCCATACACAGGCTTTCTTAAAATTTTTCAAAATTTTCATCAACCTTACTTCTTCTTCCATCATTAATTTTAAGGAAATTATAACAGTTAAAGTAGAGGAATCTCCTAAAACAGCATATTTTAAATGTTCAGGAGGTAACTTCAACTCAAGTTCTTGAGGTTTTTCAATTAATGGGCAAAATGATTTATCTTTGTCTATCATGTCCAAAATTTCAAAACTTTCTCGAACATAGTTTGAATCTTCCTTAAAATGTTCTTCACATTGATCTAATTCCTCTTCTTGCTCGTGTTCCAAATCTTTTTCTTCAGATTTTTCTTCATAAATTATTTTGAAATGACATTCACTTAGATATCTTATAACATTAATAATCTTTAAATTTTGTAGGATATTTCATTGATCTTGAAATATTGAAAGTAACAGTTTGATCATTGACGCGCATTATTAATTCCCCTTTCTGCACATCTATCATTGCTCTTCGTGTGGCTAGGAAAGGTCTCCACAAAATGATAGGTATCTCTTTATCTTCCTCCATATCTAGCATAATGAAATCAAAAGGAAAAATAAATTGATCCACTTTCACGAGGACATCTTCTATAACTTTTTTAGGGTATGCTATCAAACTATCTGCTAACTGCAGAGTTACAGTAGTAGGGGTTATTTCTCCTAATCCCAATCTTTTGAATATTGATAATGGCATAAGGTTAATGCTTGCACCTATATCACATAAAGCTTTCCCATAAAATTTGTCTCCTATTGCACATGGAATTATAAAGCTACCAGGATCTTTTAACATTT
>NW_018251043.1:3694-6561 GCF_001263595.1 Phalaenopsis equestris
GGTTCTTAAATATTTCAAGAAATTTTGAAAATTGTTTATCCAACTTCTGTTGTCGAAGTCTCTGAGGAAATGGAGGTGGTGGTTTTTCTAAATCAATTTTCGGCGGAGAAATAGCACTTTCAAAATCTTTCAGAGCGTCCTCTTTTAAATCTTCAATTTCTTCTCTCTCTACTTCAATCTCTTTTTGAATCCAACCTTCCAACTCTCTTTCGCTTCAAAGTTGTACGGCTTTAACTTGCTCTTTATTTTGGTCTTTTGGATATTATTTGGTATTACTAGGAAGTGTTCCTTGGGATCTATTACTTAATGAACTTGCGATTTGCCTAAGTTGATTATCAATAATCCTAATTGTAGCTCCTTGACTTTGTAATTGATTACCCATTTGTAACACCACTTCTTTTATAGACAACTTCTTATCCTTAAATTGTGTATTACTGTTGATACCTAAAGGATAAGTAGATCTATAATTATTATTCTCTTGGTTGTTCCAGTTTCACAATGGGTTTAGTTGGTTGTTCCACATTGTTGATTATTACCACCTGAATTGTTATTCTAGTTAAAGTTGAGATGGTTCATCCAACCTGGGTTATAATAATTGGAATATGGGTTATTTTGCTTATTACTTATGGCATTCAAAGTTTCTAATGATGCTTGATAATCTACCATTTGGCCTACCGAATTCTCTTCAATCATGGAAATTGGTTGAGAAAAATTCATTCCAAATTGGTCTAACTTCTTTGAAATTGCGGTAACTTGATTTACTAACATGGTAAATGCATCAGTTTCATGAATATTGGCTACTTTCTTAATTGGCTACTTTCGTTTGATTCACCCTCTCAGAAGGCCATTGAAAATTATTGGTAGCTATCTATTTAAATAAAACAAAAAGAAATGATTTTGACATGAATGAACAACCAGCAGTGGCATCAATAATAGATCTAAGAGAACCAATTAATCTATTATAAAAGGTTAGAATTATTAACCAATATGGTATAGGATGGTGTGGACACTTTTGTAAGAGTTCTTTAAATCGTTCCCATGCTTGATAAATAGATTCCCCTTCAAGCAGATTAGAAGATGTAATATCATTTCTAAGCTTCGCAGTTTTTTATGGTGGAAAATATTTAGTAAGGAATTTTTGTGCTAAATCACCCCAAGTTCTGATAGATCCATGTACTAACAAATTCAACCACATCTTAGCTTTATCCTTCAATGAGAAAGGAAATAACTTAAGTCTTATAGCATCATCTGAAACATCATCATATTTAAATGTAGCGCACAATTCTAGAAAATTGGCAAGATGTAAATTTTGATCTTCAGTTGGTGATCCCCCTTGATACCATTTGAATAACAACATGTTTAAGCTCAAATGAATTAGCCACTACAGTAGGTTTTTGAATACTACAATAAAGTTCATGTACAGTAGGGTTGGCACAATCTCTTAATGGTCTAAACTCTTGATGAATTTTAACATTTTATTTATTTTGGTTTGCCATTTCTGTAATTATGTTGGATTTTTTAAGTTTTTTAATTTTTTTAGTTTTTCTGATTTTTCTAATAGTTCTTTCTAATTCAGAATCGTAGGGCACTAGTCCTTCAGAACCTGAACTACGCATACCCTAACATAAAATATAATAAAATGAAATAAAATAAAATATATAAAAGAAGTCACAATATTTAAAGTTTAAATAAGACTTTCTAAAAATAGAAATTTACTTCATTTTCTTTCTTTCTTTCCCTGGGCAATAACGCCAAAAACTTGATCCTGATATTTTGTATATGGAAGGATTTAATGAAGCTGACACCACTACTTGAAGATTTTAATCCCCGGTAACATTGCCAAAAACTTGATCTTTGAATACTTAATGCTTATGCACGGTATAACAATAGTTCTGGTGATATTATTCACTTATATTTCTTTATTTTGCAAAAAAACCAAAAATTTTATTTTGAAGAAAAATAAGAATTTAACTTCTTAATTTCGAAGGATTTAATGAAGCTGACACCACTACTTGAAAATTTTAATCCCCGGTAACATTGCCAAAAACTTGATCTTTGAATACTTAATGCTTATGCACGGTATAACAATAGTTTTGGTGAGATTATTCACTTATATTTCTTTATTTTGCAAGAAAACAAAAAATTTAATTTTGAAGAAAAATAAGAATTTAACTTTTTAATTTAAATATCTTTTTATATTGGGATACTACGCAAGTATACATATCATTATCAAGTAATATAAGACTTTTTGATTAAGAGCTGAATTTCGAACGCACAGGGAAGATTATGTAATATGCACTTTTTAGAAAGTTTTTCTATTTTTAAGAAGATAATTACTTAAACTAAAAATGATTTTTGCAGGAATTTAAAATGTAAATATTTTTGGTATTTTTGATATTTTAACAAAACAGTAACAAATTAAAAAGATAACTATAGCTTTTGTAGAAGTAAAGTATTTAATATGAAAATATCTTTCTTCATATCATGAATCAGTAATAAGTATAGGAATTCTATTGTGAAAGTATGCAAACAGTGTTGTGCCAAATAGGAGCAATAATATTCTTTACCCTTACTAAATATGCTATAAAGAACATTGGCTAATTTAAAGTTTGAATAGATCTGAAGACCGGCTAGGCAGGGAAGATACTAGATCTGACTCTAGAGTTCCCTCAATTCTATCCACCTGAGGGCTAACACTCTCATATCAGGACCTAAACAATAAACCAAGTTAGGTGCTTTAACATGTCACTTTAAAGTCCTCTAACTCTACTCCCAACAATCAATATTTCCCTATTTATTTGCACTCAATCATATGAACTACATTCTCATTCATACAACCTCATGTGATTCTTTCTGATTGTTGACTG
>NW_018251043.1:6598-7875 GCF_001263595.1 Phalaenopsis equestris
AAATTTTAACATCTGGATTGGCCAAATCAAGATGCAAACGAAGTCAATGGCTTTAAATCATCACAACTTCTTCCAAAATTAAAGATCAATACTCTCCACAACTTCCATCCAAAAATTACATACTTATCATTTTAATAAGAAAGATAAAGAAAACTATTCAAAATCTATGGAGAAAATATAACCACACTTTAGTTTAAAAGAAGAAACCACCGTCAAACCAACAAGAAGTCTAAAATAAAACCAAAAGTAGTATAAAACAAAAAGATAAAAACTTATGTCAAGTCCTCCACCAAACTCTTGAAGTTCCTTTAAATCTCTTCTCTTTTACAATCACTCAAAATAAAATAATAAAAAGGATAAAGTTAAATAAAAAATGTTTCCTGAAAATCTCTCCGAACTAACTCCCCAAGAAAGTACTTTCAAAACTTACCAATGTTTTCAGGACTCTTTTCTAAGTCCTCTCTTCTTTCTTTTATAGTTTTCCAAGAACTTGCCTTGAGATCTCTTTAAAATGTGTCTTGAGTCGATGTATTTGCCCAAGAGATGCATCCTTTCATGATAGTTTTTGTCCATGGTGGTTACAACCACCTATTAAGCCAATGGGTGCCTCAAAAACCTCTTCAAAATTTGTGAAAATCGATTTTACTCGCCTAGTAACTGCCACAGACGCTTAAGCGCGGGGTCTCGATGCTTAGGTGCGGCTTTCTCTGTTTAACTGGCGCTTAGGCACCAAAACTCTTTTGCACAATTTTTCACCTTTTTGCTCCAAATTTGAATATTTTTCACATTTAAGCATTTTTTTCCATTTTTACTTGTATCTATAAAAAACACAAAAATACCTTCCATTAAAGCGCAATATCTCCAAAATAGGTATTAAAATGTGTCTAAAAATACTATCTATTTTAGTTGTATCAATAGGCAGGAATGAAAATTTAAATAACATGCTAACAAGAATTTTTACATCATAATTATACAAGTATAAAACTAAAGATAGGAGTAAAATTAATTTTGATCAAATTTTCAAACATTTTATGTTAGTTTAACATGTAGAGATTCAAATAGACTTCTAAATAGTGGGTATAAAAGCAAACAACACACTAACATGATAAAAGAAAAATACAAGGCAGCAATTTATGAATTTCAAGTTTAAGATCTAAGCTAGCAAGATTTTCTACTTTATAACAGATAAGAAATTAAGTTAAGTTCTAAACTAATTAAATCACAATACTAAACACAAAACAACAGTTACTACCCTAAAATTTAAAAATAAAATACTA
>NW_018251043.1:7974-13850 GCF_001263595.1 Phalaenopsis equestris
TTCATATCATATTACAATCTCATATCATATTACAATCATAAAATGAATTTGTCAGCTCTACTCTTCATCCTTAGAACCACCGTTGTAACATGCTCATAATCAGGATATCGCAGGATATCGAGGATTAGGAGGAACTTTTACTTCTGGATCACCTCTAATCAGCTCTCCAAAGATGCGTGGAATTTCTTTTCATAATCATTCTTCCTTCTATTATAACTATTAGTATGATTTGCAAAATGCTCTAAATTTTGTACCTTATCAGCGACAAAATTGATATTATCCATCATCTTTTGCAATAACTCATCCTGAGTCTTAGTAGAATCACTTCTAGATGTATAAGCATGTGAAGTAGATGGTCTAGATGAAGATGCAACATACATCTCTAATCCATAACTCCTGGAAAAATCTCCTCTCCAGCTAAAAATCAAATGCTCAAAATATGTCCTTACATTCACCTTCGTGATGGGCTTAAAAGGAAACGGAACTTCCTCCCAACTATCATACATTAGTCCAGCTTGCTCGCACAAAGAAAATATTAAGGAAGCAAATCCCGTACCTACAGTAGTAGCAGCTGTAGTAGAACTGATGATAGTTTGATAGATCAAATCCCCTATGTTGATGGGCTTTCCCTCCTAAATATAATAATTTAACGTCGCTCTCGCTCTGATCACTTCACTGAGATGATTGGTTGGAAAAAGAGGAGCAGAAATGAAATAGTTCTAGGCCTTTAAAGGTGCACAAAACTTTGATGTTAGGAAATTTACTCTCCTATCATTGGTAATCTTCCAAAGTCCTCTCCCAATAGTCAAGTTTGAAATAATGTCGTCTAACCTTGCTTCAGTAGGACTATAATTCACATGAAAACACAAAATCTCTGGTGGTTAATGGTAAAAGAAGTTGATTACCTCCGGAGTAAAAGGTACCAACTTCCCTCGAACCATAACTCGATCGTCCTCAGCCTCTGGGAGATTTGCATAAAACTCCCTTACAATAGAAATCACTGCAACAACAAAGAAAAAACAAAACTATTCCCATTGTCGGCGGACTATCAGGTCTTCCACTTCTCCACCGGGAAACTTAAAACATCGCTCCTAAATCAATTATCATGACTGTAGAGCGTCACTATATTGATACTGAGCTTTTGAACTGACAAATTTACTCGAATCAAATAGGCCCTTTCCTCTGCTTATTTTCATTCTTGGCACAATTCTACAAATTTGATAAATTCCAAAATAACTTTAAAAATCAAGTTTAAATCACTAAACTAAACTTCCAAAAGCACTAACCAAACTTCCCAAGAAATTTTTGTAGATTTTTCTTCACTTTTCACCATGAATAGTAAATTTTTGAAATCTTCCAAATATGCTTAAAATATATGTTGAAAATCTATAATTTTTACATAGAAGTAAAGCTTAAACCTTAAGGAACTTGGATCTAGAAAAATCTCACTCGATTCTACCAAGAAATCTCCAAATTTCACTTGACCTAGCCCTCAAAATTGCAATCTCGAGTTGGGGAAGACGATAGGAGCCGTTAAAAATGGCATTTTTTGACCAAAAATTCACTTTTAATGGGTCGCGAACCAGTTTTTGTGAAACGGCGCTTAAGCAAGGTTAAGTGGCACTTAGGCACCTGCCTTCTGGGTAGGCTCGCACTTAAGTGCGAGATGTGGTGCTTAGGCGCAAACCAATTTTTGTGAAATGGCGCTTAAGCAAGGGTAAGTGGCACTTAGGCACCTGCCTTTTGGGTAAGCTCGCACTTAAGTGCGAGATGTGGTGCTTAGGCGCCAGTGCACAATTTTTAAAATTTTTAATTTTAAGTAAAATGCGCACTATTAACTTAAGTAAACCACCCTTAAATGGTCTCATAGCACTTAAATGACTATTTTTACTTTTTATAACTCCCTTCTCTCTCAAAATTCTCCATAATAATTAATTCAATTCGAGGCTAAAAATAACACAAATTTTTATAAAAATAAACTTATATTAATTCACAAACAAGTGCAAACACATTTAACACTTAGTTCTTTCTCCAAATAGTCTTGGATGAGAAAATTTTCCAAATTACAAAACACTTAACACACATTTACAATTAAACACATAAGTGACACAAACACTAAACACAAGACATAAATACTAACACACTTAAAAACATGACTCCAAACACACAATTCCTAACACTTAACTTAATGTCAGTCTTCATTAGAAGAAACAAATTCTTGTCTCTCAGTAGTCTCTCCAGGATTATAGAGTTGATAAAACGGACGGTGGTGACGAGCTCTAATAACATCATCTTCGATCCACTTTTGCTTAAGGAACATTGCCTCATTCGCTTCCTCTACATAACTGGTATGGCTGCATCTTAAGTTGCCACCCAATATGTTCTAGATGAGCATGCAATTCAAGCACCTTAGTCTCTAATACATATATAGTATTCTCCATCTTGGTGATTTTCTCCGATAACCCTTCAATACTAACGGTTAAAAAATCATTATACATCTCCTGCGCACTTTGACTAATGAATTTCTTCCTCATGGCTTCTTACATTCTCAAATCCATATCTCATGAAGACATTTTCTCTAAATCTCTCTCTTTCTTGGACTTTTAGGGCTAAAAATAATCCAAGGTGAAATTCCTTCACAAACCCCTTCTATTTATAGGCCTAATTCCCCCTCATAACTTCTAGGCATGACTAGAAACTACCAAGACACGTTTATTCCAACTAAATTGCAGTTATACCTTCTAGAAATTGAAATTTTCACATGTGATTAAACTGCCATGCTTAAGCGCCGGATCTGACGCTTAAGCGCCAGTGCACATTTTTTTGCACCAGTGAACTTAACATCCAAATTCTCATCATGTCCAGGACACTTACTAAAGTCTAAAAAACATTAATAGCACATAATCAACTCAAAAATACTACCCCAAATTTCTTAATCAGACTCAAAATAATAATCAAAGAAAAAACACACTGATAACTATGGGTTGCCTCCCACAAAGCGCATGGTTTTTGAATTTACGTCGTCAGGCTGACGTAACCAGTGCTCATTCGGGTTGACCCAACATCATTCCATCATTATATTTATTTTGATCCCCTATATAATAAGATTTCAATCTATGTGCATTTACTTTAAAAGTTTTCTTAGAATTAGGATCTTTAATATCCACAGCTCCATAAGGAAAAACTTTTATCACAACAACAACAAATGGACCCATCCACCTAGACTTAAATTTGCCTGAAAATAATCTTTACTTTGCATTATATAGCAAAACTTGTTGCCCTGACTAAAAATTTTTTGTAAGAATCTTTTTGATCATGCAACATTTTCATCTTTTCCTTATAATTCTTAGCACCCTCATAAGATTCATTCATTATCTCTTCAAGCCCATTTAATTGTAATAATCTTTTCTCACCAACATCTTCTAAATTATAATTGAACTCTTTAATAGCCCAATATACTTTATGCTCACGTTTAACTGGTAAGTGACAAGCTTTACCAAATATTAGCCTATATGTGGACATTCCTATAGAGTTCTATATGCAGTCCTATAAGCCTACAAAAGATAGTCATGTTTGATTGACCAATCCATTTTTGTTGGATTCACAGATTTTTCCATAGTTCTTTTAATTTCCTGATTTGATAATTTAACCAAACCACTTGTCTGAGGATGATAAGCAGTAGTAATCCTATGATTTATATGATATTTCTTTAATAACTTCTCCATAATGACATTTCTAAAATGACTTCCCTCATCAATAATGATAACTCTTGGCATCCCAAATCTACAAAATATGTTCGCTTTCAAAAGTTTTGTAACACTTTGAGCATCACATCAAGGTAAAGCAACAACTTCTATCCATTATGATACAGATTCCACTGCTAACAAAATATATAAGTTTTTGAAAGATAGTATAATGGTCTCATGAAATCTAATCCCTAAACATCAAATATTTCAATTTCTAGCATATAATTGAGGGGCATCTCATTTCTTCTAGAAATATTGCCCACTCTTTGACATCTATCACAAGTTTTGATATAAGCATTAACATCTCTAAAAATTGTAGGCCAATAAAATCCAGATTGTAGAATTTTGTATGTTATTTTATCAACACCAAAATGTCTCCAAAATCAGAATTATGACATTTTTGGATAATTTCATAAGTTTCTTCTAATGGTACACATCTTCGAATGATCATATTCTTTCCTTGTTTATATAAATATGGGTCATCCCAAAAATAAGTCTTAGCTTCAGAAATAAATTTCATCATTTGTTGGTATGTCATTCCATAGGGTTTAAGATCACTAACAATATAGTTCACAATGTCGGCATACCATGGAACATGCCACTCATTTACAGTGAACAATTTTTCATCTCTAAAATGTTTATTTATTTCTTTTTTCAAAACAGAGTGGCTTTTCTAATTCAAGCCTGGCCAAATGATCAGCAATTTGATTTTCAGTTTCTTTCCGATTTACTATTTTAAAATCAAATTCTTGTAAAAGAAGAATCCATCTTATAACTCTGGGTTTAATATCCTTCTTTCTCTCAGTTTAGTATCCTTCTTTTTCATTAATTCTTTTTCATTAAGTACTTAATAGCAAAATGATCTGTATGCACTATACAAAGAGTTTCAATCAAATATAATCTAAATTTACCAAAGGCATATAATATTGCTAATAACTCTTTTTCAGTTGTTGTATAATTAATTTGAGTTTGAGTTTCATTATTAGTTTGAGTTTCATTAAGAGTTTTACTAACATAGTAAATAACTTTGAAACTTTTATCATTTCTTTGTCCTAAAACAACTCCAATAGCATAATCACTTGCATCACACATAAGTTCAAAAGTTCAGAAGATTTTTCCCAATTTGGTGAAACTATAATTTGTGCAGTGATTAATTTCTCTTTTAATAATTTAAAAGCTTTTAGGCATATCTCATCAAAATTGAAAATTGCATATTTCTCCAGTAAATGACATAAAAGCTTAGCAATCTTAGAAAAGTCCTTAATATATCGCCTGTAGAGTCCAACATGTCCTAAAAAACTCCTAATTTCTCTTACATTTGTTGGATAAGGTAAATTAGCGATCACTTGAATTTTAGCAGGATCTACTTCCATACCATATTATGATATTTGATGACCTAATACAATTCCTCCTACTATCATAAATTGGCATTTTTCACAGTTAAAGACTAGATTTGTTTTTTTTACAGCACTTAAGAACCTTAGAAAAATGTTCTAAACATGAGTCAAATGAAGTTCCAAACACTGAAAAGTCATCCATAAAGACTTCAATCCCTTTTTTAATTAAATCACAAAAAATTGCCATCATACTTCTTTAAAATGTAGCAGGGGTATTACATAAGCCAACGGACATTCTTCTAAAAAAAAGTACCAAAAGGACTAGTAAATGTTGTTTTCTCTTGATCCTCACAAGATATTTAAAATTGGTGATAATCGGTATCCATCTAAAAAATAAAAGTATTTGTGCCCAACTAGTCTATCTAGCATTTGATCTAGAAAGTGTAGTGGAAAATGATCTTTCTTAGAGGAAAGACTTAATTTTCTATAATCAATGCATATTTGTCTCGCTGTAATTTCTTTAGCAGATATTAAATCATTATGCTCATTCACAGTTACAGTTACTCCTTTCTTAGGAACACAGTGAATTGGACTAACTCATATCTGAAATAGGGTAGATAATTCCAGCAACTAACCACTTTAAAATTTCTTTCTTAACTACCTATTTCATAACAAGATTAAATCTCCTTTGTGGATTAGCCCTGGGTTTGTAGTTTTCTTTCAGATTAATTCTAAGGATACAAATTGAAGGACTGATTACTTTAATATCAGGAATTGTCCATCCGAAGGCTTT
>NW_018251044.1:0-368 GCF_001263595.1 Phalaenopsis equestris
GGTTTATGTAATGCCCCTACTATATTTCAAAGATGAATGATGGCAATTTTCTTATGATTTAATTAAAAAAGGGATTGAAGTATTCAAGGATGACTTTTTAGTGCTTGGAACTTCATTTGACTCATGTTTAGAACATTTATCCAAATTTCTTAAGCACTGTGAAGAAACAAATTTAGTCCTTAATTGGGAAAAATGCCAATTTATAGTAGTAGGAGGAATTATATTAGGACATTAAATATCAGAAGATGGTATGGAAGTAGATCCTGCTAAAATTCAAGTGATCGCTAATTTAACTTATCCAACAAATGTAAGGGAAATTATGAGTTTTTTAGGACATGCTGGATTCTACAGACGATATATTAAAGACT
>NW_018251044.1:597-906 GCF_001263595.1 Phalaenopsis equestris
AAATTTTCAAAGTTATTTACTATGCTAGTAAAACTCTTAATGAAACTCAAATTAATTATACAACAACTGAAAAAGAGTTATTAGCAATAGTATATGCTTTCGATAAATTTTGATCATATTTAATTGGAAATCTTTGTGTAGTGCATACAAATCATTCAGCTATTAAGTATTTAACAAAAAAGAAGGATGCTAAACCTAGACATATAAGATGGATTCTTCTTTTGCAAGAATTTAACTTTGAAATAGTAGATATGAAAGGAGTTGAAGGAGATTGAAAATCAAATTGCTCATCATTTGTCCAGGCTTGAA
>NW_018251045.1:0-1775 GCF_001263595.1 Phalaenopsis equestris
TCTCTCTCTCCTCTTCTATCCCTCCCTCTCTTTTACACTCTCCCTCTCTCTCACTCTGACTCTCACTCTCTACAATTCTCTCCGTCATATTCGCTCTCTGATGCTCTACACCTCTCCCTCCCTTCAATTCTTTCTGTATTTCATTCTCTCATGCATGCTCTTTCTCTATTCTCATGCTTCCTCTTTTCTTTCTCTTTCTCCCACTCTCTCTATCTAACTCTTGCCCACCTCCCCCATCTTCCCTACTTCTCTCCTCCCTCTTTTTTTCTCACTCTCTCTTACTCTCAACCTCTTTCTCACACAATCTCTCCTCTCTCTTCACCTTTTTCGCCTTCTTTATCTCCCCTTCCCTCTCTCCAGCTTCTCTATCTCTCCCCTCTCTCTGAGTTTATCCTTCTTTCCCTCCCCTAATACCTCTCTCTCTTCTATCTTCTCCCTTTGTCTCTTCTCTCTTTTTTCTCCCTCTCACTCTCCTTCCCACTCTATTACACTCTCGCTCCCAAACTCACTCTTTCTTACTCTCTCCCTCTCTCATCCACTTTCTCTTCTCCCTTCTCCCTCTTCCTCTCCCATCCACTCTCTTCCTCCCTCTACCACGTCTACCCACTTTTCTCTCTCTCTTCTGCTCTCCCTCCCTTCCTTTGTCTCTTTCTTCCTTTATCTCTCCATCTCTTCTCTCTCTCAATCAATCTCATTCTAATTTTATCCCTCTTTCACCCCTCTCTTTCTATCTCCCCTCTGTTACTTTATCTTTTACTTTTCTTCTCTCTCTCCCACTATTACACACTCTCGTTTGTCTCTATCTTCTCTCATTTCTCTAGCTCTCCCATCAATCTGTTGCTCTCTATTCCTTTGTCTCTCTCTCATTTGTATGTTTATTTCTCTCTCTCTTCTTCTATCTCAGCATCTCTCTGCTCTCCCCATTTCTCCCTTTCTCTCTCTTCTCTTCCTCTCTCTCTTGTCCATTATCTCTCTCTCTCTTTCTCTCTGCCTTTCTCCTTTTCCCTCTCTCATGCCTTCCATCTCTCCTTCACTCCCTCCATCTCTCTCCTTCCATCTTGGCCTCTTTAACTCTCCTTCTCTTTCTCGCTCTCTCTCATCACCCCTCTCTACTTTCATCTCTCTCGCTCTCTCTTTTTATATTCTCTCATTCAATCCATCCTTTTTCTCACTCTATTTTGTGCTCTCCTTCTTTCTTGCACATGATCTCTCTCCTTTTTTCTCTCTATCTCATTCTCTCTCTGTCCCTCCCTCTCTCTCTCTTTTTGTATCTGTCCTCTTGCCTTCCTCCCCTTTGTCCCTTATATCTCTCTGCTCCCTCCTTCTTTCTTGCTTGCTCTCTCTCCCCCTCACTCTCTTCCTCTATCTTTTGCTCTCACTCACATTCTTATTCCCCCTTCTTCCCTCTCTCCTTCACTTTCTCTTCATCTCTATCTCTCCCTCCCTCTCTCCTGCTTTCTCTATAATATCACTCTTGCTCTCAAACTCTCTCTTCTCATTCACTAAATCTCCTTCCCCACTCTCTTGATCTCTCTCTTCTCTATACTCTCTCTCATCCTCCCTCTCACCTTACCTTTCTCTTTCACCATCTCTGCAAGCATCATTCACTCTATCTCTTTCTTTCTCTTTCACTCCTCTCTCCCTCTATCACCTTCTCTATCTATCTCACCCTCCCTCTCCCATTCTCTAACTTTCTCTCCCATCCATCCCTCTCTCCTCAATTTCCTTCACTCTCTCTCTATCACTCTCATTCAATCTACGACAATTCTCTATCT
>NW_018251045.1:1872-2351 GCF_001263595.1 Phalaenopsis equestris
CTCCCGCCTCTCTTGCCCTCTCCCTTCTCTTGCTTACTCTTCTCCCTTGTTTTTATGCTTACACTCTCTCTTCATCTCTCTTCTTCGCTCCTTTTCCTCACTCAAAAATTCTCACTCTCTTTCTTGATCTCTCACTCCCACTCTCCATAACTCCCCTCTCCCTCTCAATTTTACACTCTCTGCCTCTCTCTCATCCTCTTTAATTCCCTACCTCTAAATGGCTCTCCATTTCTCTGCTTCTTTCCTTTATTTATATCTCTCTTCCTATCTCTGCTTCCTCCTTCTTTCTTGCTTGCTCTCTCTCCCCCTCACTCTCTCCTTCTATCTTTTGCTCTCACTCACATTCTTATTACCCCTTCTTCCCTCTCCCCTTCACTTTCTCTTCATCTCTATCTCTCCCTCGCTCTCTCCTGCTCTCTCTATAATATCACTCTTGCTCTCAAACTCTCTCTTCTCATTTCTCATTCACTAAATCTCCT
>NW_018251045.1:2361-4388 GCF_001263595.1 Phalaenopsis equestris
TCCCCCTCTCTCTCTTGATCTCTCTCTTCTCTGTACTCTCTCTCATCCTCCCTCTCACCTTACCTCTCTCTTTCACCATCTCTGCAAGCATCATTCACTCTATCTCATTCTTTCTCTTTCTCTCCTCTCTCCCTCTATCACCTTCTCTATCTATCTCACCCTCCCTCTCCCATTCTCTAACTTTCTCTCCCATCCATCCCTCTCTCCTCAATTTCCTTCACTCTCTCTCTATCACTCTCATTCAATCTACGACAATTCTATATCTCTCATTTCTCTTGATCTTTCACTTTCTCTCACTCTATCCCTATTTGGCTCACCATTTTCTCTCCCTTTTATAGTTTTCTCTCCCTCCTCTCTCTATCTCTCACTCCCTCCCTTCCTCTCTTTCTCTCTCCCATCTCTTGCTTATTCTTCTCCATCGTTTTTATGCTTACACTCTCTCTTCGTCTCTCTTCTTTGCTCCTTCTTTTCCTCACTCAAAAAGTCTCACCCTCTTTCTCGATCTCTCACTCCCACTCTCCATAACCCCCCTCTCCCTCTCAATTTTGCACTCTCTGCCTCTCTCTCATCCTCTTCAATTCCTTACCTCTACATCGCTCTCTCTTTCTCTGCTTCTTTCCTTTATTTATATCTCTCTCCCTTTTTCTCGCCCTCCCTCTCTCTCTCCAACTCTCTAAGTCTCATTCTTGTCTTTTTCCTCTCTCTCTCTTTCCTATTGCCCTTCTTCTCTTACTCTCCCTCCCTCTCCACCTAGCTCTCTATCATTTTATGTTTTTCTTCCCTCTCGCTCTTTCACTCCTTCCATATTTCTCATACTCTTGCTCCTCTCTCTCTCCATCTCATCTGCATCTAGCTATCTCTTTCTCCCTATCTCAATCACTCTCACATTTGCTCTTACCTTTTTCTCTCACTAACTCTTCCACTCTCTCTTTCTGAGTCCTCTCTCACCGTCTCTTTTGTCTTTCTATCTCTTGCACTCTCTACCTCTTTCCATTCCTTTCTCCCTCTTTCCTATTCTACTTATCTCTTTCTATATATCTCTCAAGCTCTCTCTTCCTCTCTTTCTCTAGCTCATTCTAATTCTCTCTGTCTATCTATATTTCTCCCTCCATCTGGCTCTATTACTCTCCCTCTCACTTCATCCCTCCCTCTCTCCATATCTTGCTCTCTCACCCTCTCTCTCTCCCTCTCTTTTATTATCTCTCTTGCTCATTTTTCTCATTCTTTGTCACTTGCTCTCTATCAATTTCACTTCTTGCTCTATCTCTCTCTCCCCACTCCCACCCACTCCCTATTTCTCTATCTCTCATCCCTACCCCACTCTAACTCCATACACACCTCCAAAACCTCTCAAGAATTATCTTTAATCATTCTTCTCTTTCTTCCCCTCCAGCCCTTTCCTTAACTCTCTCTTCTTTGCTTCTTATTTTTATCCATTTGTCTGCATCTTCCCCTCTCTTCCCCACTTTAACTCTCTCCCTCTCCCTCTTTTGTTCATTGTAACTCTCCATCCCCTATATCCCTCATTCTCTCAATCTTTCTTTCTTAGTTACTTTATCTCTCTTTTTCTCTCTCAAACCTCTCTTTCTTGTTTTATCCCTCTCCCTATCTCCCTACATATCCCTTACTCTTTTCCTATAGTCTCTTCTTTCCTCTCTCGCTCTCTCTCTCTCCCTTTCTCTCACTCTCTTTCTCTATTTACATCTCTTGATAGCAAGCGGTATCCTTTCCCCCTACACTGTCTCTCACTCATTCTATATCTTTCTCACTTCCTCGCTTCTTTGTTTACATTTCTTGGTTGCAAGTGTTATCCTTTCCCTCTGCGCTCTCACTCATTCTATATCTATCTCACTTCCTCGCTGTCTCTCTCACACAAACACAAACTTGTTTTGCTACTCACCTATTCTCCCTCCCTTTAGTTGGATACCTCTCCCATATTCACTTTTAAAAATTTTTTAAACTTTTATCAAACCCTTTTTTCTATTCTTCTCTTGCTCATCCTTACATTCTATCTCCCTCTCACTCTC
>NW_018251045.1:4549-9171 GCF_001263595.1 Phalaenopsis equestris
TCCCTCTGTCTTTACTCCCATTCTACCCTCTCTCTCTCTCTCTTTTTCCTTCTCCCTCTCTTTCTTTCACGCTCCCTCAACCTTGTTCTCACCTTCTCTCCACTATTTATATAACTTTCTATATTTTTTCCCCTCTCTCTCATTCTCTTTCAATATCTCTTTATCTCTCTCCCTCCCAATCTTATTTTTGCTCTATTTCTCTTATTATTTATTCCTCTCTGTTCCAATCTCACTGATTTTCTCCTTCCCTATTCTCTCTCTTCTCTATCTCTATTCTCTCTCTTGTCCCCTTTCATACCCTCTCTCTCTCACTCGATCACTCCCTTTCTCCCTCACTATTGCTCGCTTCCTACCTCACTCCCTCTCTTCATCTCTATTTCTCTCTATATCCTTTTTTAATTCTTTTACTATCTCTCCCGTCATCATTTTCTCCCCTTGCTCTTCCTTCTCTTCCCTCTCTCACTCCCTCTTACTCTCTCTTCTCTCTGTCAATCTCTTTATTTTGCTCATATCTTTCTTATTCTCTCTCTCTCTCTCTTTCGGTCTTCTCATTCACTATACTATTCTCTGACCCTCTCTATCTATCGTTATTTCTTGCTCCACTCACTCTTTTTCCCTCGCTCGCTCTTCCCTCTCTTCCTTGCTCTCGTTCTCTCTCCCTTAATTGTTATGTTTTTTCTACCACTCCCACTCTCTATCAATCTTGATCTCCATTTCTTCTCTCTATTCTCACTCTCTATTCTCACTCTATTCTCACTCTCACCCCCTCTCCCCCTCTATATTACTCACTCTCCCTCCCTTCTCTTTCTACCTCTCTCACCATTCATTCCTCTCCTTCACTTCATCTCCTTTCTCTCTTACTTTCTCACTCTCTCACTAGCTCTTCCTCCCTCCCACTCCCTCACTCTTCTCTCTCACTATTTCTTTCTCACTCTCTCTAGCTCTCTCCCTCTTTCTTTGTCTCATCTCTCTCACAATTTCCTCCCCCTTTTCTAGCTCAATCTGCAATTTCACTCTCCATCTCTAGCTCTATCTCGCTCTCCCTATCTTTCTCACTCTCGCTCCTTATTACTCCCTCTTTCTCTTGCTCTCTCTCACTCTCTCCCTTTTGTTTCCTCTCCATATTTCATAGATTCTCCTTCCTTTTCTCTTTTCTGCCACACTCTCCATTTCCTCTCACCCCCTCTTTCAGTCTACATTAATCTCTATTCACTCATTCTTTCTCTTTGTCAGTAATTCTCTACCTAACTCTCCATTTACTCACTCTTTCTCACTCTTTCTCTCTCTTCTCTCTTTCCATTCTCTATCACTCTCCATCACACCCTCTCTCTCTCTCATTATTCTTTTTATCTCAACCCCTCTCCATCCCACACACTCTCTCAATATTCTCTATCTTGAGTGAGAGAGAGGGGCGGGAAGAAAAGAGAGGCGACGGAAGAGAGTGATAGAGAGTGTGTGAGAAAGAGAGATAAAGATGTGTGTGAGAGGGAGGGAGGGAGTGAAATAGGGAGGGAAAAAAGAGCGAGAGATAAGCAAAAGAAGTGTAAGAGAAAGTGAGAAATTTTGAGAGAGATAAGAAGAGGGAGAGAAGAGAACAATATAATAATATAGTGAAAGGTGAGAAAAGGAGAGTGAGCGATAAAGCAAAAGAAAGAATAAGCAAAGAAAGAGAGGTAAGTAAGAGTAATAGAAAATAGAGCAAGAGAATGATAAATAGAGAAAGATAGAGGGGGCGAGAAAGATAAGAGAGAGAGAGAAATAAGAAGAGAGAGAATGAGAGAAATACATAGAGAGGATAGACTAAGGGAAGAAAGAGCAAAAGTGAGTGAGTGAAAGGAAGACATTGAGTGAGAGAGAGAGAGGGAGAGGGAGGGAGGAAGTGAGAGAGAGCATAAGTAAGAAAGAGTGAGAGAGGTATTAAGAGGTTTAAGGAGATAAAGGGAGGGTATCTCACTCTTCTATCTGTCTCTCACTCTTTCTCTCTTTTTGTCTCTCCCTCTCTCCCACTATCTCGATTCATTCTTCCTCTCTTCTCCCATTCTCTCTATCTTCCTCTCTCCCCCTCTCTCCCTCCCCCACTATCTCACCCTATCTCTCGCATGCCTTTCATCTCTCTTTTTCCCTCACTAGCTCTGTCTTCTTTCTATCTTTATTTCTCTCTCCCTCTCCCACCCTCCCTCTTTTCTTACACTTTTTTTATCTTCTCATTTTTGTTCTCTCTTTCCTTCTCTCACTCACTCTCTCTTTCATTTTCTACATCACTGCTCTCTAACATTTTCCTTAGCTTTCTCTCTCTATGTCTTACTTTCTCTTGATCTTTTTGCTTTCTCTCTATGTCTTACTTTCTCTTCTTAATCTTTCTCATCTCTCTCTCCTTTTCTCTCCCTTCTTTTCTAATCTATCCTTCTTGCTCTTTCTTCCTTGGTCTATCTCTCTCATTCTGACTCTCTCCCTTGCAATTATTCCCTTTGTCATATTCTCTCTCTCATGTTCTATGCCTCTCCCTCCCTTCATCTCTCTCTATTTCAGTCATACTCATGCACACTCTCTCTCTATTCTAATGCTTCCTCTTTTCTCTGTTTTTCTCTCTCTTTCCCACTCTCTCTATCTAACTCTTGCCCACCTCCCCCTTCTTCTATACATTTCTCCTTCCTTCTTTCTTCTCTCTCTCTTACTCTTTCCTCTTTCTCAAACAATCTCTTCTCTCTCTTTACCACTCTCATCTTCTTAATCTCCCCTTCACTCCATCTAGCTCCTCTCTCTATCCTCTCCCTGTGTTTATCCCTACCTTCCCTTAATACCACTCCCTCTCTCTTCCCTTTTGTCTCTTCTCTCTTTATTCTCTGTCTCACTCTCCTTCACCCTCATTTACACTCTCCCTCTCCCACTCAATCTCTCTTTCCCCAACTCCATGTCTCTCTCCCTCTCCCACCCACTCTCTCTTTCGCCCTCTCCCTCTCCCATCCCCTCTCTCTTCCTCCCTCTAGCACTTCTACCCACTTTATTATCTCTCCCTCTTCTTCTCTCCCTCCCTTCCTTTCTTTCTTCCTCCCTTTCTCTCTCTTACTCAATCTCTTTCCCCTTCTACCCCTCTTTCTGTCTCCCTTTTGTCACTTTATCTTTAACTTTTCTTCTCTCTCTCCCACTATTGCACACTCTCATTTGTCGTTATCTTCACTCATTTCTCTAGCACTTGTCTCTCTTACCCTTTCTTGCTCTCAATCCCTTCGTCTATCTCTCATCTATGTGTCTCTCTCCTATTCTCTCTCAACATCTCTTAGCCTCCCCATTTCTCCCTTTCTCTCATTTCTTATGCTTATGCTCTCTCTCTCCTTCCTTCAATCATGCCTTCCAGCTCTCCTTCCATCTTGTCCTCTTTAACTCTCCTTCTCTTCTCTTTCTTGTTCCCTCTCACTCCCCCTCTCTCTCATCACCTCTCTCTCTTTATATATTCTCTCACTTAATCCATCCTTTCCCTCACTCTGTTTTTGAGCTCTCCCTCTTTTTAACACACACACTCTCTTTCCTTCCCTCTATCTGATTCTCTCTATGTCTCTCCTTCTCTCTCTCTCTCTCTCCCTCTTTTTGTATCTCTCCTCTTGACTTTCTCCCCTTATCCTTTAATATCTCTCTCCTCCCTCCTTTCTTACTTGCTCCGTCTCACCCTTGCTCTCTCCTACTTTCTTTTGCTTGCACTCACAGTCTCAATCTCCCCTCTTCCCACTCCCCCTCGCTTACTCTTCATTTCTATCTCTCCCTCCCTCTCTCGTGCCATCCCTATAATATCACTCTTATTCTCACACACACTCCCTCTTCTCACTCTCTAAATCTCCTCAACTTCTCTCTCTTGATCTCTCTTTCTCTCTACTCTCTCTCATTCTTCCTTCCACCTTTTCTTTCTCTTTCAACCTCTTTGTAATCTTTCTTTATTTCTCTTTCTCTCATCTCTCTCTCACATTCTTTATCTATCTCACCCTCCCTCTCTCTCCTCAATTTCCTTCTCCCTCTTCACCCTTGGTCGCTCTCTCCCTATCACTCTCTTTCACTCTCCGACACTTCTCTATCTCTCCTTTCTCTAGCTCTCTTACTTTCTTTCTATGTATCCTTAATCAACTCACCATCTTCTATCCATTTTATATTTTGCCCGCCCTCCTCTCTATTTCTCTCTCTTCCTCCCTTTCTCTTTGTCCCTCTCCCTTCTCTTGCTTACTCTTCTCTCACCTTTTTATGCTTACACTCTCTCTTCCTCTCTCTTCTTTGCTCCTTTCCTCTCTCAAAAACTCTCACTTTCTTTCTCGATCTTTCCCTTCCTCGCCCTCTCTTCCATCCCTCCATCCCTACCTCCCTACCTGTCTCTAACTCTCTTGCTCCTTACCTTCTCTCCCCTGTTTTCAATCTCTCTCTTGAATGCTCTTCATCTCTATATCATTCATTATTTATCTATCTCTCTCTCTCTCTCTTCTCTTACTCTCTCTTATTTGTTCTCTATTTGTCTCTCACCCTCCCTTACTCTTCATCCCCTCTTTCTTTCTCTTACTCTACTTGCATCTCTTTTTCTTTCTCTCTCTCTCTATCTTTCTCCATCCTTTCTCTTTAACATCCAGATAAGCAATTTCATGACA
>NW_018251045.1:9456-14856 GCF_001263595.1 Phalaenopsis equestris
CTCTTACTATCTCTCCTCTCTCTCCCTCTTTCTCTTCCTCTCCGACCTTGCCTCCCTCATGGTCTCTCTCTTATTATAAAACTTTCTCTCTATTTCTCTCTCTCTCTCGTGCTAAATAACTCTCACTCTCCCTCTCAATCTATTTCTCTTATCTCTCTCCAACACTCCCTCTACCCCTCTCTCTCGATCTCTATGCCTCTTCACTTTCATTTCTCTCTTTTGTCTCTTTCTCATTCAAGCTTACTCTCTCTATTATCTCAGTCTCATTATTCTTTTTCTCCCTCATTTCTTTCTCCCTCTCATCTACTCTATCTCGCTCTTTTTATCCAACCCTCTCTTTGTCTCTATCTCTCTCCTCTTTCTCTCATCTCTGTCCTCTCTCACCCACGCTCTCCCTTCCTCGCTCCCTTCATGTTCTTCCCTCTCACTCCATATATCTACTTTATTTAACTTCAGGTTTTTCTTTCTCTCTATCTCTCCCTAGCTATATCATCCTCATGCTTTTCTTTTCCATCTATCCCTTCCATCCTACCTCCGCCTAATTCTATTCTCTTCTTATCACTGCCTCTCGCTCGTTTATTTCTTACATTTCTCTACCTATCTCAACCTCCACTCAATAACTTTTTATCTCTTTCCTTATCTCTTCCCATTCTCTTCTTATCTCACTGTTCTATTTTTCTTGCTCTATTTTCTTCCATTTTCTTCCCTGTTTCCCTGTTCCAATCTCTATGACTCTTTCTATCTCTATTCTCTTTCTCCCCCCGCAATGCCCCTATCTTCCACTCTCGCCCATTCCTCTTGCTTTTATCTTTCCCATTCACTCTCTCTCCTACTACCTCCCTCCCACTTTCTCTCTCTATCTCACTATCTTCAGTCCCTCACTCATCTTTAATTTCATTATTTAATTTCATTATCTTTTTCATTATCTTTTTCCTATATTTCACGCGCTATCACTCCTTTTCACTCTCTCTCTCTCTCATTCTCTCTCTTACTAACTATCTCTTATCATATTCTCCACCTCTTTGTTTTTCTCCTAACATCTTTGTTCCCATTCCCTTCCCATTCCCTTCCTTTTCCTTTCTCTATTTCCCTCATTCTTTCATTTCTTGCTCTCTCTTCTCTCTCAATCTCACTCTTTCTTCTACCACTTACTCTGTTTTTCTCACTCTCTATTCTTCTCTTTATATTTCTTGCTTTTTTTCTCTCCCTCCCTCTTCCTTTCCCTCACTCATGCCTTCCATCACTTCTTCACTCCATCACTCTCTTCCTTCTATCTTGCTCTTTCTCCTTCTCTTCTACCTCTCCTCCCTCTCCCTGGTCTCTCACACTCCCTATCTTCCTCTCTCCTCTCTGTTCTCCTACTCTCAGCTCTCTTTATCTATCCACCCTCCCTGCCACTACCCTTAACTCACTTGATTGTCTCTCTTCTCTCTTGACTCTTATTTTTATCTCTTCTCTCTCTCTCCTTGCTAAATCTTCCCTTTATACCTCTCTTCCACTCTCCTTCCCTCAATCCCTCTCTCAATCTGTCTCTTTTCTCTCTTAGGCTCTCTCTCACTCTTTCTCTACCTACCAAATACTTTCTCTCCCTCGCTCCATCCCTCCTATTCACTCTCTCTTGTCCCTCCCTCCCTCCTCCTCCTAGCATCTCTCCGTCCTTGCCTCTCTCTGTGTCTCTCTTCGCTTACTCTCCTTATCTTACTCTTTCTCACTCCCTCTCTCTTTATTTCTCACTCTCAGTCTTCTTCTCTCTTTATCTTACTCCCCATTGTCTCTTGTTCTTTATCTCCCTCCTTTCCTCTCATTTAATCCTTTCGTAGGTCTCAAACTCTCTAGCTCTCTCCCAAATTATCTCTGATTCTCTCTTTCTCTTCCCTATTACTCAGTTTCTCTCTTCCCTCTCTCACTCTACTAATTTCACCCTATCTCTTCTCTCTCTCTCTTGCCCATCCTCTCTAGCTCTATCTATATCCCTCTCCCCTCCCTCTCTCCTTGTTTTACTCTCTTTTCTCTCACTTCTCTTTCAAGCTCTATCACTTGCTCGTTCTCTTTTCCTTTCTCTATCTCTTTGCTATCTATCTCTCCTCAGTCACTCTTCTTATCTCACTTTCTCTTCTCACTTTCTCTTGCTATCTATCTCTCCCTCCTTCATTCTTACTTTCCCTCCTCTCTCCTTCTCTCACTCTCCCTCTTTGTTCTTCCCTCCATCTATCCCTCAGCTTTCTCAATTTTTCTTCTTGCTCTAGCTTGCTCTCCCTCTTCTTTCACTCTCTCTATTCTCTTGTTCCCTTTTTCTCTTTCCCACACTTGCTCTATATCGCTATCCCTCTCTCTCTCATGCTCCCTCTAGCTTCCTTTATACTATTTTCTTTTTGCCACCCTCTAACGCTCTCTCACTTGGCCACTTGGCCTCCTCCAATCTTTTTATATATATTTCTTTCCTCATTCCTTTTTTCTCTCTCTTTCTTATTTTGACACACTCGTTCTTCCCCCTCTATCTACCTCTTAATCTCCCTTCCATTCATCTCACCCTTATATCTCTCCTCTTTCTGTGACTATCCTTCCCTCCCATCATCACTACCCTTCTATCTAATCTATCTCCTCTCTCAATCTCTTCTTTATATTTTCTCTCTCTTATTCTCTCTCACCCTCCCTCCTTCCTTCCTTCCCTCCTTCCCTCCATCCCTCTCTATCTTGCCCTCTTCTTACACCGTCACTATCCTTCGCTCACCAAATCTCTCTTCCTCTCTCCCTTCTTTTTTTCCTCCGTCCTTCCCTCCTTCCCTCCTTACCTCCATCCCTCTCTATCTCATTCTTACACCCTCACTATCCTTCTCTCACCCAATCTCTCTTCCTCTCTCTCTTCTTTTTTCTTTAACTATATCTATCTCTTCTCTTTATTCTCTCATTCTCTACCAATCTCTTTCTATCCCTCCCGCTCTCTCCCTAGTTCAATTACTTTTTATCTCCTTGCTCTTTTTTCCTCTATCTCTTTATTTCAATCCCATGCTCTCCCTTTTTATCACTATCACTCTATCTTTATTGCCTCACTTTCTTCTGTCCCTAATGCCCTCTCTGTTGCCCTCTTTCGATCTCTCTCCCACTTTCTCACTTGCTCCGTCTCTTTATCGCTCACTCCCCTCACCTACTATTCCCCAATCTCTCCCTCTCTTATGAACTCTTTTTCTCTCTACTCTAACTCAACCTCACTCTCCCTTTATACCCCCGTTATCTTTATATCACTTTCACCCTTTACCCCCGTTATCTTTATATCAGTTTCACCCTTTTGTCTTCCACTCTCTCACTCTCTCTTCTGCTGAGTCGCGTACTCTCTCTTCTTTTTCTCTCCCAATCTCTCTTTCCTTTTCTACTTATTTGCTTTCTCATCTTCTCTCTCACTTTCACTTTCTCTATATCTCTCTTGATCTCTCTCTTCTCTCACTCATACTTTTCTTACTCTCTCTCCTCTCTTCCGCTCTCTCTCACCCTCCCGCCCTCCTCCCCTCCTTCCCTCCCTTCCTTTGTCACTATAATTCTCTCACTCTCACACTTTTTTTCTCACTCCCTATTTATCTCGCTCTGTCTCACTCTTCTATACTTCTCTCACTTTTTCTCCCCCTCCCTCCTTATAACTTGACTCATTCTTCCTCTCTTCTCCCTTTCTCTCTATCCCCTTCTCTCCCCTCCCTCCTTCTCCCACTATATTACCCTGCCTCTCCCATGCCTTCATCTCTCTCTTCCTCCCTCACTAGCTCTTTCTTTAACTCTCTCTCTCCCTATCCCACCCTCCCTCCTCTTTTTCTCTTTTTTTATCTTGTTATTTTTGTTCTCTCTTTCCTTCTCTCACTCGCTTTCTCTTTCACTTCCTACATCACTTCTCTCTAACATTATCCTTTGCTTTCTCTCTCTATACTTAACTTTTTCTTGATCTTTCTCATTTCTCTCTCCTCTTGTATCATTTTCCTCCACTTTCTCCTGTCCTCTCTTTCTCTCTTGGCTTGTCCCACTCACTTTGACTCTCCCTCTCTACTGTTCTCTCTGTCGTATTCTCGCTCTAACACTCTATACCTCTCCCTCCCTTCATCTCTCTTTCTATTTCATTCTTACTCATGCATGCTCTCTCTATTCTCATGCTTCCTCTTTTCTTTCTCCATCTCTCTCTCCTCTTCTCTCCCTCCCTCTCTTTTACTCTCTCGCACTTTCTCTTTCTCTCTTGGTCTATCTCTCTCATTCTGACTCTCTCTCTACAATTCTCTCTGTCATATTCTCTCTCTGATGCTCTACACCTCTCCCTCCCTTCAATTCTTTCTGTATTTCATTTTCTCATGCATGCTCTTTCTCTATTCTCATGCTTCCTCTTTTCTTTCTCTCTCTCCCACTCTCTCTATCTAACTCTTGCCCACCTCCCCCATCTTCCCTACTTCTCTCCTCCCTCTTTTCTTCTCACTTTCTCTTACTCTCAACCTCTTTCTCACACAATCTCTCCTCTCTCTTCATATTTTTTGCCTTCTTTATCTCCTCTTCCCTCTCTCCAGCTTCTCTCTCTATCCTCTCTCTGAGTTTATCCTTCTTTCCCTCCCTTAATACCTCTCTCTCTTCTATCTCCTCCCTTTATCTCTTCTCTCTTTTTTCTCCCTCTCACTCTCCTTCCCACTCTATTACACTCTCGCTCCCAAACTCACTCTTTCTTACTCTCTCCCTCTCTCTTCCACTTTCTCTTCCCCCTTCTCCCTCTTCCTCTCCCATCACTTCTCTTCCTCCCTCTACCACTTCTACCTACTTTTCTCTCTCTCCTCTGCTCTCTCTCCCTTCCTTTCTCTCTTCCTCCCTTTATCTCTCCATCTCTTCTCTCTCTCAATCAATCTTGTTCTAATTTTACCCTCTTTCACCCCTCTCTTTCTATCTCCCCTTTGTTACTTTATCTTTTACTTTTCTTCTCTCCCCCACTATTACACAATCTCGTTTGTCTCTATCTTCTCTCATTTCTCTAGCTCTCCCATCAATCTCTTGCTCTCTATTCCTTTGTCTCTCTCTCATCTATATGTCTCTTTCTCTCTCTCTTCTTCTATCTCAGCATCTCTCTGCTCTACCCATTTCGCCCTTTCTCTCTCTTCTCTTGCTCTCTCTCTCTCTTGTCCATTATCTCTCTCTCTCTTTCTCTCCATCTTTCTCCTTTTCCCTCTCTCATGCCTTCCATCTCTCCTTCACTCCCTCCATCTCTCTCCTTCCATCCTGTCCTCTTTAACTCTCCTTCTCTTTCTCGCTCTCTCTCATCACCCCTCTCTACTTTCATCTCTCTCGCTCTCTCTTTTTATATTCTCTCATTCAATCCATCCTTTTTCTCACTCTGGTTTGTGCTCTCCCTCTTTCTTGCACACGATCTCTCTCCTTCTTTCTCTC
>NW_018251045.1:15284-15921 GCF_001263595.1 Phalaenopsis equestris
TCATTCACTCTATCTCTTTCTTTCTCTTTCTCTCCTCTCTCCCTCTGTCACTTTCTCTATCTATCTCACCCTCCCTCTCCCATTCTCTAACTTTTTCTCCCATCCATCCCTCTCTCCTTTATTTCCTTCTCTCTCTTATCCCTTTATCACTCTCTCTCTATCACTCTCATTCAATCTACAACAATTCAATCTCTCCTCTGTCTTGATCTTTCACTTTCTCTCACTCTGCTTTAGTTGGCTCACCATCTTCTCTCCCTTTTATATTTTGCACTCCCTCCTTCTCTCTTTATCTCTCTCTATCCCTCCCTTCCTCTCTCTCCCTCTCCCTTCTCTTGCTTACTCTTCTCCTTTGTTTTTATGCTTACACTCTCTCTTCGTATCTCTTCTTCGCTTCTTCTTTTCCTCACTCAAAAAGTTTCACTCACTTTCTCAATCTCTCACTCTCACTCTCCATAATCCCCTCACCCTCTCAATTTTACACTCTCCTCCTCTCTATCATCCTCTTCAATTCCCTACCTCTACATCGCTCTCCCTCTCTCTGCTTCTTTCCTTTATTTATATCTCTCTCCCTTTTTATGACCCTCCGTCTCTCTCCAATTCTTTAAGTCTCATTCTTGTCTTTTTCCTCTCTCTCTCT
>NW_018251045.1:16286-17281 GCF_001263595.1 Phalaenopsis equestris
TCTCTTTCTCTAGCTCATTCTAATTCTCTCTCTCTCTATCTTTCTCCCTCCATCTGGCTCTATTACTCTCCCTCTCACTTTATCGCTCCCTCTCTCCATATCTTGCTCTCTAACCCTCTCTCTCTCCCTCTCTTTTATTATCTCTCTTGCTCATTTCTCTCATCCTTTTTCACTTGCTCTCTATCAATTTCACTTCTTGCTCTATCTCTCTCTCCCCACTCCCACCCACTCCCTATTTCTCTATCTCTCATCTCTACCCCACTCTAACTCCAAACACACCTCCAAAAACCTCTCAAGAATTATCTTTAATCATTCTTCTCTTTCTTCCCCCCACCCCTTTCTTTAACTCTCTTTTTTGCTTCTTATTTTTACTCATTCGTCTACAGCTGCCCTTCTCTTCCCCACTTTAACTCTCTCTCCCTCTTCCTCTCTTGTTCATTATAACTCTCCCTCCCCTATATCCCTCATTCTCTCAACCTTTCTTTCTTAGTAACTTTATCTCTCTTTTTCTCTTTCAAACCTCTTTTTCTTGTTCTATCCCTCTCCCTATCTCCCTACATCTCCCTTTCTCTTTTCCTACCATCTCTTCTTTCCTCTCTTGCTCTCTCTCTCTCTCCCTTTCTCTCACTCTCTTTCTCTATTGACATCACTTGATAGCAAGAATTATCCTTTCTCCCTACACTGTCTCTCACTAATTCTATATCGTTCTCCCTTCCTCGCTTCTTTGTTTACATTTCTTGGTTGCAAGTGTTATCCTTTCCCTCCGTGCTCTCACTCATTCTATGTCTATCTCACTTCCTCACTCTCTCTCTCTCTCTCACAAACACGCACTTGCTTTGCCACTCATCTACTCTCCCTCCCTTTAGTTGGATACCTCTCCCATATTCACTTTTACAAATTTTTTAAATTTTTATCGAACCCTTTTTTCTATTCTTCTCTTGCTCATCCTTACATTCTCTCTCTCACTCTCTCTCTATCTCTTCTGAATCTTTCCA
>NW_018251045.1:17419-19549 GCF_001263595.1 Phalaenopsis equestris
TCCTCTCTCTGTCTCTTGTCCTCACCCAACAATTTTCTCTTACTTCCCTCTATATTGTTCATATTTCTTTCTCCCCTTCCCTCCCACTGTCTTTACTCCCATTCTACCCTTTATCTCTCTTCATCTCTCTATCTCTCCTTCTTCCTCTCTCTCTTTCACACTCCCTCAACCTTGTTCTCACCTTCTCTCCACTATTTCTATAACTTTCTCTACTTTTTTCCCTCTCTCTCATTCTCTCTTTTAATATCTCTTTATCACTCTCCCTCCCAATTCTATTTTTGCTCTGTTTCTCTTATTATTTATTCCTCTCTGTTCCAATCTCACTAATTTTATCCATCCTTATTCTCTCTCTTCTCTATCTATATTCTCTCTCTTGTCCCCTTTCATGCCCTCTCTCTCTCTCACTCGATCACTCCCTTCCTCCCTCACTATTGCTCGCTTCCTACCTCACTCCCTCTCTTCATCTCTACTTCTCTCTATATCCTTTTTTAATTCTTTTACTGTCTCTCCCGTCATCATTTTCTCCCCTCGCTCTTCCTTCTCCTCCCTCTCTCACTCCCTCTTACTCTCTCTTCTCTTTTTCAATCTCTTTATTTTGCTCATATCTTCCTTATTTTCACTCTCTCTCTCAGTCTTCTCATTCACTACCATTCTCTGACCCTCTCTTCCTTATCGTTATTTCTTGCTCCTCTCGCCATCTTTGCTCCTCCCTCTCTTCCTTGCTCTCTTTCTCTCTCCCTTAATTGTTATGTTTTTCTCTACCACTCCTCCCACTCTCTATCAATCTTGATCTCCATTTTTTCTCTCTATTCTCACTCTCACCCCCTCTCCCCCTCCATGTTACTCACTCTCCCTCCCTTCTCTTTCTACCTCTCTCACCATTCCTCTCCTTGTCTCCCTCCTTCACTTCATCTCCTTTCTCTCTTACTTTCTCACTCTCTCACTAGCTCTTCCTCCCTCCCACTCCCTCTCTCTTCTCTCTCACTATTTCTTTCTCACTCTCTCTAGCTCTCTCCCTCTTTCTTTGTCTCATCTCTCTCACAATTTCCTCCTTTTCTAGCTCAATCTGCAATTTCACTCTCCATATCTAGCTCTATCTCGCTCTCCCTATCTTTCTCACTGTCGCTCCTTATTACTCCCTCTTTCTCATGCTCTCTCTCACTCTCTCCCTTTTGTTTCCTCTCCATATTTCTCTCTTTTAATCTTCACATAGATTTTCCTTCCTTTTTCTCTTTTCTGCCACACTCACCATTTCCTCTCACCCGCTCTTTCAGTCTACATTAATCTCTATTCACTCATTCTTTCTCTTTGTCAATAATTCTTTACCTAACTCTCCATTTACTCACTCTTTCTCAATCTTTCTCTCTCTTCTCTCTCTCCATTCTTTATCTCTCTCCATCACACCCTCTCTCTCTCTCATTATTCTTTATCTCAACCCCTCTCCATCCCACACACTCTCTCAATATTCTCTATTGTGAGTGAGAGAGGGAATACAAAAGAGAGGTGAGAGAAGAGAGTGAGAGAGAGTGTGAGAAAGAGTGGTAAAGATGTGAGAGAGAGAGAGAGGGAGGGAGTGAAATAGGGAGGGAAAAAGCGAGAGAAAGAAGTCTAAGAGAAAGTGAGAAATTGTGAGAGAGATAAGAAGAGGGAGAGAAGAGAACAATATAATAATAGAGTGAAAGGTGAGAAAAAGAGAGTGAGCGATAAAGAAAAAGAAAGAATAAGCAAAGAAAGAGAGGTAAGTAAGAGTGATAGAAAATAGAGCAAGAGAATGATAAATAGAGAAAGATGGAGGGGGGCGAGAAAGATAAGAGAGAGAGAGAAATAAGAAGAGAGAGAATGAGAGAAATACACTGAGAGGATGGACTAAGGGAAGAAAGAGCAAAAGTGAGTGAAAGGAAGACATTGAGTGAGAGAGAGAGAGAGGGAGAAGGAGGGAGGAAGTGAGAGAGAGCATAAGAAAGAGTGAAAGAGTATCGAGAGGGTTAAGGAGAGAAAGGGAGGGTATTTCACTCTTCTATCTGTCTTTCACTCTTTTTGTCCCTCCCTCTCTCCCTCTCTACCTCTCTCCCACTATCTTGATTCATTCTTCCTCTTTTATCTATTTTCTCTATCCTCCTCTTTCCTCCT
>NW_018251045.1:19619-20668 GCF_001263595.1 Phalaenopsis equestris
TGTTCTCTATCGTCCTCTCTCCCCCTCTCTCCCTCCCCCACTATCTCACCCTATCTCTCACTAGCCTTTCGTCTCTCTCTTCCTCCCTCACTAGCTCCCTCTTCTTTCTTTCTCTCTTTATCTCTCTCTCCCTCTCTCACCCTCCCTCTTCTCTTACACTATTTTTATCTTCTCATTTTTGTTCTCTCTTCCCTTCTCTCACTTCACTCTCTCTTTCATTTTCTATATCATTGCTCTCTAACATTTTCCTTTGCTTTCTCTCTATGTCTTACTTTCTCTTGATCTTTCTCATCTCTCTCTCCTTTTCTCTCCCTCCTTTTCTAATCTATCCTTCTTGCTCTTTCTCCCTTGGTCTATCTCTCTCATTCTGACTCTCTCCCTCTTTATTATTCTCTTTGTCATATTCTCTCTCTCATGTTCTATGCCTCTCCCTCCATCTCTCTCTATTTTATTCATACTCATGCACACTCTCTCTATTCTAATGCTTCCTCTTTTCTCTCTTTCTCTCTCTGTTTCCCACTCTCTCTATCTAATTCTTGCCCACCTCCCCCTTCTTCCCTACTTCTCTCCTCCCTCCTTTCTTCTCTCTCTCTCTCTTACTCTTTCCTCTTTCTCAATCAATCTCTCTTCTCTCTCTTTACCACTCTCACCTTCTTAATCTCCCCTACAATCCATCTAGCTCCTCTCTCTCTCCTCTCTCTGTGTTTATCCCTCTTTCTTTCCCTTATTTTTTATTCCCTTAATACCACTCCCTCTCTCTCTTCCCTTTTGTCTCTTCTCTCTTTATTCTCTCTCTCACTCTTCTTCACCCTCTCTTACACTCTCCCTCTCCAACTCACTCTCTCTTCTCCCCAACTCCCTGTCCCTCTCCCTCTCCCACCCACTCTCTCTTTTGCCCTCTCCCTCTCCCATCCCCTTTCTCTTCCTCCCTCTAGCACTTCTGCCCACTTTATTATCTCTCCCTCTTCTTCCCTCCCTTCCTTTCTTTGTTCCTCCCTTTCTCTCTATCACTCAATATCTTTTCCCTTCTATCCCTCTTTCACCCCTCA
>NW_018251045.1:22220-22490 GCF_001263595.1 Phalaenopsis equestris
CTCCACGCGTTCTCAATTTATCTTTCAATCTCTCTCACTTTTTTACTCCACAACTCTATATATCTCTCCATCTCCCTCCTTCTCCCCCCTCCCCCCTCCTCTCACTCGCCTCTACCTCTCACTCGCTCCCTCTCTCTATCCCTCTATCTCTCTCCATTCCTTTCTCCAGCTTTCTTACTCTCTCTCTCTCTCTCTTTCTATATATCTCTCATGCTCTCTTCCTTTCTTATCTATGTCATTCTAATTCTCCCTCTCTTTATCTTTCTCCCT
>NW_018251046.1:0-1755 GCF_001263595.1 Phalaenopsis equestris
CACTTCAATTAATCACCCTTACCCATGCATAAACCTAATTGGCTGCACATTAGCCCACCACTTATCATCCTTAGTAGGATGGTGACTTGATCTTGGCCGGCAAATCACCTTGGCTACCGGAAAACCTAAATCTAAGAGCCTCACCTAGGCCAAAACCCAAAATTGAACCCATCTAGGTGCCACTAATCCAATTGTCCATTGGAGCCTTTCTGACTTCCATCTTTGCAACATCCTAGCCACGTTTGCTTGGACTGAGAGCCATCATGACCCCTCCTATTTAAATGCCCCTTTCACGACCAGCGGAGGAGTTGTTGAAATTCTTTGGGAGACCCTAGAAAATTGTTCCCAGAGCTTCTTCAAGACCTCTTGAGTTCAATACAACCATCTTCGAGCCCTCAAACCCATTATCCGAGCTCAATCATAGAGCTAAAAAATCAGCCCGAACTAGGGCATAATCCCCCACAGCTCCACAATGCACCAAAGTCAAATTAATTGCACCCACAATATCCCTTGAGTGAAGGAAGAAGATCCCCCATAAAAGCCCCATCACTAGACCACCTTAGCAAAGACTTTGATCAACTCCAAAATTGGCCTTAGTCAAAATCATACCTAGGAAATTCACCACAACTGAAGGCTTCCTTTAAGAGCTCTCTAGACTCAACCCAAGCTTTTGGAAGCACCCAATCAAGGCCACACCTCTTGGGCAAAGGTATTAAATTTTCTTCCCAAACGAGCCTATTTTAATTCTCCATGCTCATAGACTCCATTTAAGACTTGATTAACCGTATGGATGTGCTTTCCTAGTCTAGACTTGTCTATAAGAATAAAACTGAAGAGTTTTGATTAAGTATCGAGTGAGATGTTAGGGTTAGAAAGTGGGTGGATCTCAGGTTGAACCAGTTGGGGACGATGACCAGATGTCATCTGATCATGCATGTATCGTTTGGATGGCTAAAATCACGTCAAACAAACTGATGGTGCATGAACTGTGGGCTGACGAGGCATTGAGGTGTTTGGCGGCGTCAAATAACAGAGCACCACGTGGTAGCTTTTACTGCCGTTGGTTGAAGTGGTGGCATGTGGTTTAAATAGAAAAATGAAGATTTTTTTATTTATTTAAATGACCAAAACTTTAAAAATCGATATCTTGTTTTAAAAAAATGACAAAAATAAAATAAAAATGCCTACATGCTTAGTGAATAGACAAGAATAATGTAGAAATGGTTTCATGTCTGTTTGATGCATGTATGATTTTTAATTAATTAAATAGTGCATTTCTTTTTTGGATTCTCTATTTACATGGACATTTCACCATGACTTGATTTTTGGGGCTTTGGTTCTCTCTGTCATGAGGGATCTTCCTTGAGTTTTGCAAGGTCACGGGAGGTCACTAGGCAGAGATCTCTATTTTTTAAGCATGTCGTGTCTGTTTTGATAAAATAACTATAAAAATTACAATATTAATCAGAAAAATACACAACTTATTTTGGTAGGTTCACTATGGTCAGAGGACCCTAGAAAAATTATAAACTTGATTTAACTCATTAAAAATAATCCTAAAATTAAAAATAACCCTAATTCTCACCAACCTTAAAAAGGAAATATAACTAAATTGGACAAAATATAGAAGTAAATGGCACAAAAATTATTCTCCACTATAATTTAATGTCAAGGGAGCTCTCCATAAAAAAATAAGTCAATTGGAATTAATTTGACCTCTAAAATGGATTAATTAAGTGAAATTACATTTTTGGC
>NW_018251046.1:1783-12191 GCF_001263595.1 Phalaenopsis equestris
AAAAAAACAAAAAAAAAAAATCACCAATTTGGTTTTCAGAGCTCCTACTGACCAGAGGAACCAACGAAGAATAAAAATGGAATTAAAATAAATACTTCATTTTTAAGTTATTTTTAAGTATTTAAATAAATAAAAATTAATTAAAAATCATAAAAATTACTGCATTATAAAAACACACTAAAATGTCACATTTGACTTCGTGATCACTTAGGACCAATTAAAATAATTTTCCTAATTTTCTAAGTCACGATATGAATTTTTAAAGGCTTAAAAAAATTTTCTTTAATTTTTCACTAAAATAATTCCAATAATTAAAATATAAACCATAGAAATATGAAATTTATTTCTCTGGGTTCCTTAGACTCAGAGAGATTTAAGAAAAATACAAAACTTAATTTTTCACCTAAATAATATTTTATATTTAATTAATACTCACTCAAAATATATAAATAAGTTTAATAATTAAATAAAAAACCTCTAAAAGTCATGAAAATTGGTCCAAGTGGTCCTCTAACCTAGGTGATCCTCCACTAGTTTTCTTAAGGACAGAGGTTTTGTTTTGGTTGAGTTATTGAATTTTTATTAAAAATTCCTAATTTTGCATTTGAGTAATTATAAAATTAAATAAATTTAGAAAAATCACATTTTCTCCTCTGATGTTATAATTAATCCATGAATGTGGTAACATAAAAATTTTAACATCATTTGGGTTTAATTTAATGAATTATGGGGTGTTAAGGCCTTAAGGGCAAAATGATAATTTTGAAATTTAAGTCTTAATTCATATTTAGACCCAACCAAAGGGTAAATGAGTAATAAATGATCTTAGTTGGCATGTATCGATGATTGAAACATGAAAGGGATAAGTGATAGCAACCAATTTCACTTTGGTCTCACTAAGAATAAATTTGTAATTTCTTAAATTGATGAGATTGGAAGAGTAGTTAAATCAGAAGATATTGAGGTTAGGTGCTTGACTTTAGAAGATCATAATCCACTGATTCATAACTCATTGACTTAAAACCCAATTAATGGTTTTAAAATGATTTTTTATTCTTATTTTTTATTCTTGAAAAGGGTTAAAAATATAAATATTTAAATTTATTTAAAAATTACAAATCTACCCATTAAGTTTTATGGGCTTAGTAGTGAACTAGGCTTAATTAAAATTTTGTCTAATGAGGATTAGAAAATGACCTATAATTAATTTGAAACCTTTTTAAAACACTTCAAGCCCATCTTTCAAAATCAAACCGACTAAATTTCTTAATTAAGCCCAAATTGTCCCCAAGGGCTTTTACCCGTATAATCCGTTAGTGAAACATCAAATGATAATTACCCCACTTAAAGGGATAATCAAAACATCAAGGTTCATTGAGCATAAGGGTATGTACTGGTGAACCACATAACAAACATAAAAAGACCAAAATTAACTCGAGATGATTTGAGGGACTGTGTAATTTCTAGGGTATTACGCAGGACTTTTTCATGATCCTTTGGGAGTCTCGGAGGACACTTGGACATATTATGATTTTCTTGATGGGATCATCCCCAAAGATGAAAAAATTGGACCTACCAAGGTAGGACATAGGGTTTGGCAGACACACCTCAAACTGTGTTCTCTGCTTTTCCTAACAAGCATGTTTTAATTCTTGCAAAATTATAAATATGCATTGGAGGAACGGGAACAATCGACATGTACAGTTTTTTAAGTTATTTCATGGAAATTTACTTTTATTTACCTTTTTGTGCCTCTCATTTAATAATTGTAAATTTGCCTGTTAAACAACAAGGTCACCTTGCATGTCAAAACTGAAACTTTTAGGATAACCACAGAACTGAAACTAAAACCAAAATTAAGAAATCAAAATAAGATAAAATGCAATGTCAGAACAGTTAAAATATAAAATAACTCAAAATTTAATCACAAACAAAACTACAAAACAAAAATTACAAAAAAATTAAAACGTCTCTATCGAATGATTTGAAATCCCTTAGAGGAAGTAACCTACGATTACTAATAAGATTTCTCATGATCTAAATGAAAGTATGGAAGTCATTGAGTTGAATTTAATAAATTCATTTGAACTAAGTGAATCTGAAAAAAATTATGGTGTCAAAATGAGGGAATCGTGGGATCTTAACTGGTGTCATTCTAAACAACTTTAACATTCCCCATAATATTTAAATAATCATAACCTTAGGAAAAATTTCATTTGACATCAGGACTTGGTACATTGGAAAACTTAAATTAGCTACTATGAGGGAGCTTGGAGCTAACTCCATGGACAACCTTCTATAATAGCAATCTTCAATAATAGGACAATCTACAACAACATATCCTTTTTTAGAATTAAACAGCAAGCCATAGGATTCTGAAGTTGTCCTCCTAGTGTGACATAAATCTTCAACTCATCTTTAGGCCTTTGTATAGCTCTACTATACAATATAAGCCCTAACTCATTTTAAGATTCTGGGTTGTCGTTCATCAAGACCTAAATCCTCACATTTTTCCGAATATTTGTGTGATCGTTTCACACAAATGTAAGCCCTATTAATAAAATTGGCAGGATGACACACATAATTTCTTCTTGAAATTGATGTCAAACCATAGGGTAGTTTTATGAAGTTACCGAGGTTCTCCTCAGGATCTGTGACATCTGAACCACATAACAAACATAAAAAGACCAAAATCAACTCGAGACGATTTGAGGGACTGTGAAATTTCTAGGGTATTATGCAGGACTTTTTCATGATCCTTTGGGAGTCTCGGAGGACACTTGGACATATTATGATTTTCTTGATGGGATCATCCCCAAAGATAACTGCCTTAACATGCTTTTTGAGTTTTAGGTGGAGGAACGAGAAGAGTTGTCAGGTACGCTTTTACAGTTTTCGGCTTTGTCTTTCTTATACTTTCATACTATACTTTTATACGTGCAAACTTGCATGCTAAACTACGACGCCACCTTGCATGGAAACTAAACCTATTAGGATAGCCACGAAACCAAAACCAAAACCAAAATTAAAATCAACCAAGATAAAATTCACTGTCAGAACAGTTAAAATATAAAATAACTCAAAACTTAATCACAAACAAAACTACAAAAAACTTCAAAAAAAAATTATAACAAAATTAAAATGTCTCTATCGAATGATTTGGAATCCCTTAGAGGAGGTAACCTATGATTAATAACGAGATTTTTCATGATCTAAATGAAAGTATGGAAGTCATTGAGTTGAGTTTAATAAATTCATTTGGACTAAGTGAATCTGAAAAAAAAATATGGTGTCAAAATGAGGGAATCGTGGGATCTTAACTGGTGTCATTCTAAATAACTTTAACATTCTCCATAATATTTAAATAATCATAACCTTAGGAAACATTTCATTTGATATCAGGACTTGGCACATTGGAAAACTTAAATTCGCTACTATGAGGGAGCTTGGAGCTAACTCCATGGACAACCTTCTACAATAACAATCTTCAATAATAGGATGATCTACAACAACCTATCCTTTTTTAGAATTAAACAGCAAGCCATAGGATTCTGAAGTTGTCCTCCTAGTGTGACATAAATCTTCAACTCATCTTTAGGCCTTTGTATAGCTCTACTATACAATATAAGCCCTAACTCATTTTAAGATTCTGGGTTGTCGTTCGTCAAGACCTAAATCCTCACATTTTTCCGGATATTTGTGTGATCGTTTCACATGAATGTAAGCCCTATTAATAAAATTGGCAGGATGACACACATAATTTCTTCTTGAAATTGATGTCAAATAATAGGGTAGTTTTATGAAGTTACCGAGGTTCTTCTCAGGATCTGTGACATCCCTTAGTCCCTCTTCCTTTGGATTCCAAAAATAAAATGTTCCAAATTTGAGTCATTCTCCTTTCACGCCTCTTTGTCTGATCTCTTTGAAAAGTCCTATCCTTTGAAATTCTTGAGGACAATATCCTTTGATTTTTATATAGAGTTTTCTTAGTTGACTTCAGTTATCTAATATGTAATTAACTATAAGGGCTTGCCTTTATAGGGAAATTTCAAGAACCCAACTCAATATAAACCCTATTTAATTTTTTGTATTAAATAGGGGAACTTGTCGGTCAACATAAAAAAAAACATTTTTTTCGTAGACTTAAACGAATGTCATAAATTCTTTAGTTTATTTAACTGAGTCTTACCAGTAAGTAGTGATTTGTCTTTTGGGATAGATGCATTGTTTGTGGTATTATGCTCGTTTATTTAAACTAACTGAGGATATGAGATCAGTTCAGTCTTGTATTTTCAAATTTTAAAATACACTTTTCCCAAATTATATGCATATAAATTACATTAAATTGGTGGGATACTCATTCCAGCGACCGACAACTTCAATCTCCCAACCAACATTTTAGTTCCGACAACGCTTCAGGCGCCAATCTGGTGCTTTCGGCATCACTTCTTTGTAAAATGGCGCCTTTGGAACCATTTTTTAGCACTTATAGTGCCAAATCTCTGGAAAATGATGCTTCAGGCTCTAATCTGGCGCTAGGATCATGAAAAATTCCATTTTGGCTACAAATTTCCTCTTTTTTGCTACTTTTTGCTCCAAATGCATAAAATTTATATTCCTATAACAAAAACATGAAAATATCCTTCTTTAAAGTGCAATATGAACAAAATAAGCATAAAATGTTTACCTAAAATAGTATATGATTTTGGTGTATCAAAATCCCCCAAACTAAATGTTAATTGTCCTCAAGTGACCCTTTTACTACATAAAAAATATGACTTATGGCAAAAATTAACTTATAAACTTCTATAATTTGTTTTAATAAATATAATAGTATAACTTAATAAAAACTTTTAATAACTTAGGTCAAAACTAAAAGTATAAGAACAAATAGTAATCAAGTTTAACAGTTTTGAATCTCCATTTATTTTAAGAAGAATGGTAATTTGTCATATCGAAGAGACTTAAAATATCCATATGAAAAAGAATTTCATGAAAAATTTATTTTTAAGGACGCTAATACTCAGATACAAGTTTAGAAAATGTAATAAAGACTTTTTCCTCAAGTTGATTCAAGTGAAGCCAATTTTTTATTAGGCATCACAAATTTTTTCTTTTCTTTTTCTTTTTTTTATATGTGAGGATTAATATATCTGGATAACCTTTAATAATTTTGAATTTCACTATTCTCTTATTAAATTCAAAACTGATTACCTTCCTTCACTTTATAAATTCATACTAGCTTTGAAGATTTTTTAGAAAGTGTCATTATTTTCATCTTACATGAAACTCTAAAATTCTTAATATTTTAAATATACAATTTCCTTTACTTTAAATAGAAAAATATAGTCTTATTCTTTCATACTAAATATCTGAACTCTAGAATTAACCTTCATTTTTAATGATTTTTGCTTAAATTTACCATAATATTTACAAATAAAAATATAGTTATTTAAAGTTAAAATCTAATATTCATGGTCATGTTAAATTAAATTTAAAAAGTATAGTTAATTGTGAACAAATAAAATTTAGTTCACTTCTTTTTAAAAAAAAATTTTGCTTCCCCCTATTTCCCTCAAACTGAAATTTTTAAATAATAAGTAAAGCATGTAGTACAAAAAATTTGCAGGTGAAAGAAAACAGTAAATGCATAAAAATAAAACTAATTTGTAAAGGATTCTGAATATGAAACTTGGCTCTTGATATTTTTTAGATGCTAACTTAAAAAGTACAGGCTTTAAAGCATTAAATGATATATTATATCAAAAGTTTTGCTAAATAAAGATAAATTAAAGACATAAAAATTAAACTAAAGCAACTAAAAATGCTAAAAAATAAAATTCTACAGTTTATTATTACATAAACCAGTTCAATAGGTACACAAACTAAACACATAAATGTTCCACTCATACCATCAACAATAAAACAAAACAAATAAACATACATAAAAACAAACAAACCTAAATAAATTTTTACTCTTCATCATCCTCCTCTTCCTCTTCTTCCTCCTCTTCTTCTTCTTCTTCTTGCACATAAGGCGTGAAGTTGGGGCACATAGGAACCTCTACTGTATGATCACCCCTAAAAAATCTAATCATCGCCTCTTCATATGCAATGTCGTGTTGGACCCTTTTCTTCTTATACTCATCTTTGTAGGCATTTTTGGCTTCTATAATACCTATTTTATTATGCGTTGCTATAAGATCTGATTATTGAATCATTAACTTCTCCATAATATTCTCCTATGAAACAGAACCAGAAGTAGATGGTCCTACGGCTGATGTGGAGGGTCTATCACTACTTCCACTCCTAGATCCAACAAAAGATTCAAACTTATGCACAGTCAGTTTTCCGATGAGTTTCAATGGTTGCAACATTTCTTCATTTCTACCAAATTCTACTCCTGATTGTTCGCATAAAGTGAAAATTAGGGCAGGATATCCCAAACTACTACCTGTCCCACTTCTAGGAATGCTTTGAGCATTATGCACAATAAGAGAACCAATATCCATTGCTTTCATTTGTTGAATGTAGAAGTTCAACACTGCTCTTTCCTTAGTTTCTTTGCTCAGGTGATTAGTTGGAAGCCTTAGATTGAACATTTAACTTGGAAGTGGAGAAATTGACTTTATGATTATTTTTAATTTTCCATTATCCTCATCCATCAGTCAGATAAGCAATTACTTCATCAAGTGCTGAATCAGTCATCACAAATGCAGCATACTCACAACGAAATTCATTTCTCAGTCCATAAAGTTCATTGATTCTTCTTCGAGTAAATTCAACTTGCTTACCTTGACAATAAATATGATCGTCCATCATCACTTGAAGATTGGCATAGAATTCTCAAATCACAAGAACAATGACTATTGCGGTGAAGTAGCGGAAAGTTTCCCATTTCCTAGCAATAATCAACCTTTTGATCTCTCCTTTCGAATTTGAAAATGCTTGCTCCTGAATCAACTTCCCTGAGCCCATTTGAGTATTATAATTATGTTGAGTCTTAAAATTTACAAATCTCCTTGCATCAAAATCTTCTATAGGGGAAATCTCTCGTAGGATTTCCTCTCTTTACTCTTGGAGCCAAAAGAATTTTGATATAAATTTAAATAAAATCCAAATAAATTCACAATATCATAAATGAAACTCCAAAAGTAGGAATATTTTGTAAGAAGCTTTTCACCATGGGTTCTCTTTAAAATTCTTCAAAAAAAAAAAACTCTGAAATTTTTGGATTTCGAAAATGTAGGGTAAATACATGGTGAAAATAAAAATTTACTGAGTTAAAGTGAAACTCTTACCAAAAGAAGATGAAATCCAAGACTTTTAGGATTTGAAATCTCCTCAAATCCACCAAATGTGAAGCCTTAGGTTGAGTTTTGGCCTTGGTTTAGAGTTAGGAGACAACCCAAGAAGTAAAAATGGAGTTTTACATGAGTATTTTGTGGTTGTAAGTGAATTTGGGCTTTTTTGGGAAACAGGCGACTCAGGCGACAACGCCAAAAAATTTTAGATTTTGATTTTCCTTAAAAATCTGTTGTTTGTCGCACTACTCTGAAATTTTTGGATTTCCAAAATGTAGGGTAAATCCATGGTGAAAATAAAAATTTACTAAGTCAAAGTGAAGCTCTTACCAAGAGAAGATGAAATCCAAGACTTTTAGGATTTGAAATCTCCTCAAATCCACCAAATGTGAAGCCTTAGGTTGAGTTTTGGCCTTGGTTTAGAGTTAGGAGACAACCCAAGAAGTAAAAATGGAGTTTTACATGAGTATTTTGTGGTTGTAAGTGAATTTGGGCATTTTCGGGAAACAGGCGACTCAGGCGACAACGCGAAAAATTTTTAGAAATTGATTTTCCTTAAAAATCTGTTGTTTGTCGCACTACGTCAACCTATAATTAACTTAATTAAACACATACACTCATAATTAAACAATTTTCTAACACATAATTTCACAAATAATAGAAAACTCACATTTATATATAAAATCTAAATGAATACAAACTAACAGTTTTCAAGCCAACACATCTAATTCAGTGTTGAAATCAAGCCCACACACATCAAGCCAACAAACAAACGTTGAAGCCTAAATATAAACTATTTAACAAACAACACATATAAGGTTCTGCAATAAAAGTAAATCAAATCAAATATAAGCACATAACTTATAAAAGCAATTATATCTATGAAATTCATACTAAAATAAGTTCAAACATCTTCTTTGCTTTCATCTTCTTGAATGTTTCCCATGGATTGGTAGTGCACGGACAAATTGTAAAATGGTCAGTGAGGAAATTCGTTTGTCAAATCTTCTTCAACCCAAGTATTTTTCTTAAACATGCACATCAAACCCTTCTTTGATACGTCCAATGTGTTCAAAATATTCTTTCATCCTCCAATCCATATAGTCAAGCATTTTAGAAATATTTTCAATTGAATGCATAAAATTCTGTACCTCTATTTTCAACTTCTTAATCCTTTTCAAAAGTGCATTTGAACTAAAGTAAGGTTGAATAGGTGACTATTTTTGAGATGATTAATCCATCAATATATTCATATCATTCTCCTCTCTAATTCCAATGCAATTACAATAAACTTCTGGGTCCATAGGATTCCAAGGGAGAAGCACTTTTCCAAACTTTCATAAGGCACTTGCGATTGGCTACATAGCAGGAATATAGTAGATGAATGTCCCAGTCCAGAAGTTGATCCATTAATGATTAAACCCAAAAAAAATAGACTTTACTATTAAAGCGCCAATATCAATAAGTCTTCTGGTTTGAAAACAATAATTTAAAATTGCACTTTCCTTCGTTACTTTACTAATTTTTATAGTAGGAAGTAATTCTGATACTATAAAGAAATGCTACGCCTTCAATGCAGGATTCAATGATGATGAAGAAAAGCTTACATGTACGTTATCTCTGGTCTGTCAATTTGCATCTTCATCAATAAGGTATCGATAAAGTTTATCTATGTTGTCTCTTGTAGGGACAAAATTTGTATAGAGATAAATATGAATGTTTTCAATCATAATCATGTCATTTATTCTCGAAGGATTGAATTGTACCCACCTGCGTCGAACATAGATGACTCCTTAGTTAATTCAGAGAATATTAGCGTAAAAATCATTCACCACATAAACTACTACAACAGCAATGGTATGCCAAAGTACTTCCAAGCATCTCTGTGCAATAATCTCCTCCACTTGAGTATTCATTGTGTTGAATCATCGATTCACAAACCCTCGTTCCTTGATTAGTCTCTTCTTCACTAGAAAACGATCATGTAATTTTTGTGCATCAAAATTGATGAACTTTCTCCGGTTGAAAGTTCCAAATCTCATAGTATTTTTAGTGTGGGAAGCCATTGGATTTGAAATCTAGTGGTTTTTCCCTCGTTTTCCCTCTAAAAATAGACTTAAGATTTGATTTTTAGGAGTTTTAAGGAGAAGAAACCACCTTCTGAAATGCTTAATTTCTGCCATTTGAATGGTCCAAAGTCGTTTCCGTTGCCGAGACGCTTTTGGCGCCAACCCTCTAGAAAATGACGCATCATGCGCCAATTTGGTGCCTATGGAACCTGTTTAGATTTCCACACCATTTTGATTTAAATCTGAATGACTCTCAAATTTTCCATATAAGTCAGTAAATATAGATGTTTTAATGTACTTTCTTAATTAGTAAGTCTCTCAAATACATGAAATTCATAAAGAAAGTATATATATATATATATATATAATGCTACTTATAAAAATAGATAAAAGATAGAAACAAACATAAATATGGGTTGCCTCCCACAAAGCGCTTGGTTTAATGTCTTCAGCCTGACATTCTCAGTCTTTACTCTGGGTGACCCAACATTATAGTCTCTTTAAAAATGTGTCTTTAACCATCAAAATATGGTTTCGGTCTTTGCTCATTCACTTTAAATATCTTTTTAGTCTTGGGATCTTTAAAATTAACAACTCCGTAGGGATAAACTTTTATACAAAGGTATAACATACCCAAAAAAATACATGTGACCCCAAAAAAGCATACTAGAAATAAAAGTATACCCAAATGACAAGTACACAAAAGTTCAGCGTTGTCATCTGGCAAAAAGTTAAAAGCAGAGCATCTATAAGACAATCTGAGGTGTAAAATTCCAAGAAAATGAAATCCAAAGATCTAGAGAATTGCAACTTGAAAATATATGCATGAAGAAGATGGCCCAAAAATCCATAGCACCAGCCAAGTAACCTGCAAGAAGGATATCACGACAAAGAACCAGCGTATAGAATAGCTTGAGCAAACATAAATGATATCAGCATATTGGTGGTAAAAGCTCCAGGCGTTAAACATATTGCATAGATGCCTAAATTCCAGGCAGTAAAATAAGGAGCAAGAATATCATAAATTATACACAT
>NW_018251046.1:12280-22902 GCF_001263595.1 Phalaenopsis equestris
ATATATATATAGAAAAATAAAGCAGTAGTAATATAGGATTGAAGTATGGTTGATGACCGAAAAAAATTACTGCAGTGGCAGCAATGCGTAACCCCATAAAATTGTATCAAAAAATAGTCCCTATGCAACGTGCAATAGCAGGTGATCTTAAACAAAGCCCAAAAAACATCCAGAAATGAAATATAAATGCCTAAGAAGGAAAAACCATCAGCAAATTCCCCAAAATAATAAACAGAAGGATTATCTTCTAATGTAAGGAACATCAAGCAAATCACCATTTGACAACATCTGTAATGGAGATGGGGGCACAATACCCACCAAAACCCTTTCCAAACCCTGCTTAGCAAACCAATCAGCAGGGAAATTACATTCCCTATAAATGAAATGCATTTGGATGACCAAATTATGCCTTTTGATGAAATACTGAATCATATTAAGCACACAAAGAGCATTCTAAGTAGGATGAATGGTCTTATTAAACATGTTGACAGTTGTTATAGAATCAGACTCAATATAAATGGTATAGAAGTGAAACATAATTGCAATATGTATAGCATACCAAATGGCAAAGCCCTCAGCCTCTAAAGGTGCGGAGGCACTAATAGGTGAGGCAAAATAACAAAGGAATTTTCCCAAAGAGTTTCAAAAAATACCACCCACACCAGCACCATTTAAATTCAAGCTTCCATCCACATTCAGCTTGACCCAACGAACAGAGGGGGGTTGCCACCTAATTAAGGAGGCCATCCTACCCCTCAGTGGAGGGTTTTGATGAACAAAAAAATTTTGAGAAGCTTTAAGATAATAAGAAATATTATAAGAAAATGTAATAGCAGGTGTAGGAGGGGTTGATTCAAACTTATGTACATTTCTTGCAGACCAAAGAAACCACAAGATAATAAGTGGAAAATAGTTCAGCTTCCCATCATATAAAGGCATTTCTTGCAGACCAAAGAAACCACAAGATAATAAGTGGAAAAGAGTCCAACTTCCCATCATATAAAGGCACATTCTTCCAAGCACAACAATACTTATCCAATTCTAAAATATTATTATCATTTGTAATCCAAGCTATACTGAAATAAAGCCCAACCAAATGCCAAACCTCACGAGCAAATTGGCATAGAAAGAAAATATGTGAGGCAGAGTCCTCCTCATAATTACTAATATAATTTCGCGAAGCCATACACAAGCCTTTTAGTTTCAAAATATCATCAAAAGGCAAGAGCAATAAAAAGTATCTTCATTAGAAAAAATATATAGAGGGGGATGTGTAAGCATTCCAGATATTAGTTGTCCAGTGGTAAGGAGTAAAATGATGTAGATTTTGGTATAAAAGTTTGGTAATAGAAGCCTGGGAAGTGAACCTCCAAATAGGAGTGTCCATTTTAGTCGGGGAGAGAGGTATTTTAAGGGCGCATCCCATCTTATCCCCCACTAAATCCCTAAGCTTATGAGCATTCCATGATCCGTCCTGCAAACAATCAAAAATGATAAATTTACAGCACCCCAATGATCATACCAAAAGGATAAATTTTCAATGCCAACATCCCAGTAAATAAATTTTTGAGCAACAAGAAAAATTTTAATCAAACCTTTCCAAAGTTTAGAATTACCAATTTTCCATTCAACATTCATAGGATGGGCTTGCGTGCAGTATTTTTTATGAAAAAATGGGCCCAAAGTGAGGTGCCCATACGGAATTTAAACCAAAGTTTACACAATATTAAATTCTAAGCCATTAGCATTATTAGGTTTACAAACCTTATCCCAAGTAGTCCAAATTTTTCTGTGAGTGCTTCCAACCCATATGAATTTATTAAAAAGCCTCTCAAGATTATGTTGAGTGCTTTTTTTGAGATGTAAAACTTGCATAGCATATAAGGGAATGGTATGAAGGACACTCTTAAGAAAAGTGAGCCTGCCTCCGTTAGAGAGAAAAATATCCTCCAATCATTAATCTTTGCTTTAATTTTATCCATCACATCATTCATCTGCATTTGTCTTCTTCTGCCCCTTAAAGGGTTAACTCCCAAATATTTGAAAGGAAGGGAGCCAACCTGACAAGAAGTGCAAGAAGTAGCCCAATTGGTGAAAGTAGTACGGACATGCCTGCCAAAAAAAAGCTAAAATTTGGAAGTGTTTAACGTTAAGCCAGAAGTGCTCTGAAAATTACTTAAAATTTTCATCATACATTTAAATGTACTTTTGCCGGCATTAGAAAAAAGGATATCATCATCAGCATAAGCCAGATGACTAACCATGAGCTAAGATTTATGGGAAAATTGGGTGCAAGGATGGATCATCTACATATGATTCATAAGACATGAGAGATAATCAAAAGCAATAATGAAATTAATGGGAGAAAGAGCATCACCTTGTTTGATACCCCTTAAGAAGGAGAAAAAACCATAAGATTTCCCATTGACAAGGAAACTGTAATAATTGTGCTCCAGCCATCTCTTGATAATGGAGAAAAAATTATTAGTGAAATCTCGAGCCCTCATAATGCCAAAAATAAAGTCCCAGCTGATAGTATCAAAAGCTTTTTTTATGTTGAGCTTAAACTCCACATTCCCACCTCTGCACTTCTTATCTAAATCTTAAATGATTTCTTGGGCAAGAAGTATATTGTCAAAGATTTCCCTACCTCGAATGAAAGAAGATTGTTGCGGAGAATTGATAGTTGGTAAGTGAGGTTGTAAGAGGGTCACAATCATTTTACTAATAACTTTGGATAAAACGGAAGTAAGGGAAATAGGGCAGAAATTATCCAGGTAGATTTTATCATTACAAGTATATTGTCAGAGATTTCCCTACCTTGAATGAAAGAAGATTGTTGCGGAGAATTGATAGTTGGTAAGTGAGGTTGTAAGAGGGTCACAATCATTTTACTAATAACTTTGGATAAAACGGAAGTAAGGGAAATAGGGAAGAAATTATCCAGGTAGATTTTATCATTACATTTAGGGATTAGCACAATAAGGGAGGAAGTGAAATATATACCTGGGTTGTCGCCCAAAAAGAAACTTTGAATGACATTTATCACTTCCTTCTTTATGATGCCCCAACATTTAATATAAAAAGGTTGAAGAGAAACCATCTGGACTAGGAGCCTTATTAGGATTAATCCCCTTAAGCATAGCAAAGATTTCTTCCTCAATTGTCAGTTAGAAAAAGAGAAGAAACATAATCTTTTTCCTTAATGAAGAGCTCAACATCAACATGTAAAACCAAATTATGGCATTGAAAGAGGTTAGTGAAATGATTCACTACACTGTTACCAATCTCATCAAGAACAGTAAGTAATTCACCATCATAAGTTTTAATCTTGAGAATAGTATTAATGTTATGTCGGTGTTTAATAGAGGCATGAAAGAAGTTGGTGTTTCTGTCCCCACAAGCAAAGTAAACATCATTTTCTTTTTGTTTCAAGAAACCTTCCTCCAAATCAATAGCTTGCAGAAGGGAATCATGCATCTTAGTCACATCAATAACCCATTGAGAAGTACAATAATCTTTGGATTCTAATAGATCAGATGTATGCTATGCTTCAATAACTTTAGAATGAACATTACCAAAAACTTGATAATTCCACTTACGAAGATGACTAGCAACTTTTTTATGGAGTTGTCATAAGATGTACCAGGGACTACCCACATTATCAGAGTACCAAACCTCCTCAATAAGAGGCAAAAAAATTTTATGAATGGGCCAAATGTTAAGGAATTTGAATTTGTAGATAGGAGTGCGGTTAAAGAAATTAAGAGTGAGTAAAAGTGTGCAATGATCAGAAGCTGTAGAGTTAAGATGTTGAACCTTAGATATAGGGAAATAAGTAACAAAATGCCGATTAGCAAAAAAGCAATCTAATCTTTGAGAGAGAAGGCATTGACGCCAAGTGTAGGAAGAACCAGAAAAGCCCAAGTCATGTAATCTTGCATCAACCAGCTTGTCACAAAATCGATTAATATTGGATAAATGCATCTCTTACCTCCCTTTCTCTCAGAAGGTTTCATGATCATTATAAAGTCTCCACCAACAAACCAGCTTTCATTAATCGCTTCCCCCATATGCACCAGATTTTCCCAGAGTAAAACTTTATCCTGTAAAAGTGAGCTAGCATAAATAAAAGTGTCCCACCCTTGAAAATTATCCATCTTGAAATTAGTGAGCACAAATTGTTCCTCATCCTCAATAATCCTCAATTCAAGCAGTTGCTTCCAAAAGATCTAGATTTTATTGCTTTTGTTACAATAGTGATTAAAATTAGAAAACCTCCAAAGGATCCTACCCTAATTCACAGTATCAAGAGGTTCTAAAATAGCAAAAATGAAAAGCTTGTGGACCCTACATAAGTGTTTGAGTTTATTAAGGGATCTAGGGTCTGCAACTCCCCTAATATTCCAAAATAAAATGTTAAACATGATGCTTCGAGCCACCCCTTCTAGTAGACCTAGGAGGGGTGTCAAATTGCTCTCCATCAGAATGATATATTCCATCTCTTATAATAGTATCACTATCAAGATGTAAAAGTTTATTTTTCCATTTTTTTTTCTTGCTTTTTGAACCATCCCTTCCTCCTTTAACATAGAAGTATCTGCCACAATAGTAGATTCCGTATGCTCATTGTCTCCCAAGTGATTAAAAGAAACATTACAATTAAATCCTTCACTTGAGAGGGAGGTTCTAAAAAGTGCCTTTTTTCCTGCAAAACTTGTAAATTTATGCCATTTATAGCATTATAAGGAGAGTTGATAGGCTCAACATCAGTTGTATCTACCTGTGTCATAGCATCAGTAGAAAAAAAAATAAGTAGGATTTAAAGGAACATTATGTTCATTTCCATGTTCGCCACAATTACTAGTACTCACAACTAAAAGATCAGTAGTGATCTGTTAAACAACATGTGGTAACCCCCTTTCATTATTATCAAAATATAAATTAGTAGTGTTAACATTAGCCTCCATTTCAATAGGAACTATTTCATGCTCATGAGTAGTAATTGGAACCGTTCCTTGCACTTGAGTAGCAAGTAGAACCATTCCTTGCACTTGATAAGTATGGGGTTGGTCAGAATCATGTTTTAAATGTGGATACAGTTTATATGTAAAAGTGAGCTAGCATAAACAAAAGTGGCCCACCCCTGAAAATTATCCATCTTGAAGTTAGTAAGAACAAACTTAGTGAGCACAGATTGTTCCTCATCCTCAATAATCCTCAATTCAAGCAGTTGCTTCCAAAAGATCTAGATTTTATTGCTTTTGTTACAATAGTGATTAAAATTAGAAAACCTCCAAAGGATCCTACCCTAATTCACAGTATCAAGAGGTTCTAAAATAGCAAAAATGAAAAGCTTGTGGACCCTACATAAGTGTTTGAGTTTATTAAGGGATCTAGGGTCTGCAACTCCCCTAATATTCCAAAATAAAATGTTAAACATGATGCTTCGAGCCACCCCTTCTAGTAGACCTAGGAGGGGGTGTCAAATTGCTCTCCATCAGAATGATATATTCCATCTCTTATAATATTATCACTATCAGGAAGTAAAAGTTTATCTTTCCGTTTATTTTTTTGTACTTGCTTTTTGAACCATCCCTTCCTCCTCTAACATAGAAGTATCTACCACAATAGTAGATTCCGTATGCTCATTGTCTCCCAAGTGATTAAGAGAAAGATTACAATTAAATCCTTCACTTGAGAGGGAGGTTCTAAAAAGTGCCTTTTTTCCTGCAAAACTTGTAAATTTATGCCATTTATAGCATTATAAGGAGAGTCGATAGGCTCGGCATCAGCTGTATCTACTTGTGTCGTAGCATCAGTAGAAAAAAGAAACAAGTAGGATTTAAAGGAGCATTATGTTCATTTCCATGTTCGCCACAATTACTAGTACTCACAACTAAAAGATCAGTAGTGATCCGTGAAACAACATGTGGTAACACCCTTTCATTATTATCAAAATAAAAATTAGTAGTGTTAACATTAGCCTCCATTTCAATGGGAACTATTTCATGCTCATGAGTAGTAAATGGAACCGTTCCTTGCACTTGAGTAGCAAGTGGAACCATTCCTTGCACTTGATAAGTATGGGGTTGTTCAGAATCATGTTTTAAATGTGGATACAGTTTATATCAATGATGTCCAAACATTTGATAGTGTGTGCAATACGGGGAGTGTTTATCAATCTCAACTTTCTGTCAATAACCCTTATGGGCCGACCCCATCCAGATTTCATCACAGAAAGGTAAATTGATATCCCGTTCAACTAAGATACGAGCCTCAAAAGGCCTTGTAGGTAAGAAAGTAGGGCCATCCATTTTTAACGGTTTTCCATATGTTGCAGAAAGGGAAAAGAGAATTTCATGATTAAAAAGATGGAGCTTTAACCCAGGAAATGTCAACAAAACTGGAATAATCGGAGGATCTAATTTGGGGTCGAAATCAATATTCCATTTCAAAAATTTCATAGTAACACCAACAATTCTTAAAGTTCTATGCGAGAAAAGACGTGTGTAATCCTCATCATTAGATAACTGGATCAAAATGTGCCGCCCATCAATTAAACCAATTTTCCATGAACCCATGAGCATTAAGGATTCAAATTCACTTTGCACTATTTCAAGCTTTGGATGCCTAAAAACAAATTTCGTTACTACAACATGTCAGCACGAGGTAGACAAAATAGAGGAATCATCCTCAAAGACCTACATTGCAAATTTACCATTTTTCCCCTAGTTTTTGGATAAAACTATAATCTCTGCCAATATAAAATGCCTCATTAAAAGAAGATGGAAAAAGTTCAGAGTTACTCAGATTAGTACCCCCATTACCCTTAAGAGCATCCGCAAGGTAACGATCCATAAGAGCCAAAGCAGGAACTCTAAATCAAGCAAATGCAAGTAAAAAAAAATGAAAGAAGAGAAGCATAGGAAAGATCTCACCAACATAAGAGATCAGGAAGACCTTCAGACCATTGACCAACAACCCCTCCAGCGAGAGATCGTCAATCTCCATGGGAACGCCGAAATTTCCAAACCCTTGCAGAGCTCTCCTCTTCCATTGCATATATATATATATATATATATATATAACACTTATAAAAACATAAAATCAATAGAAACAAACAAAAATATGGGTTGCCTCCCACAAAACACTTAGTTTAATGTCGTTAGCCCGACATTCCCAGTCTTTACTCAGGGTGACCCACATTACAGTCTCTTTAAAAGCTGTTCTTTGACCATCAAAATATGGTTTTAGTCTGTACTCATTCAATTTAAATATCTTTCCAATCTTGGGATCTTCAATATTAAAAACTTCATAAGGATAAACTTTTTCAATTATGAATGACCCTGTCCACCTAGACTTCAGTTTTCCAGGAAATAATTTCAATATTGTATTGTATAATAAAACTTCTTATACAGGCTCAAATTCCTTTTTTATTATCTTTTGATCATGTCATTCTTTCATTCTCTGCTTATATATCATAGTATTATCATAAGATTCATTCCTAATCTCTTCAAGCTTATTCAATTGCAACAATCTTTCCTCACCAGCATCTTTTAAATTAAAATTAAACTCCTTAATCACCCAATAAGATTTATGCTCCAATTCTAATAGTAAGTGAAAATTCTTCTAAAAAATTAATCTATATGGGGACATTCATATATGTGTCTTATAAGCTGTCCTATTAGCCCATAAAGCGGTATCTAATCTAGCAGATCAATCCATTTTATTAAGATTTACAGTTTTTTTTCAAAATTCTCTTAATTTCATGATTAGATACTTCAGCTAGACCACTAGTTTAAGGATGATAAGAAGTTACAATCCTATGCATAATATTATATTTTCCCACCAATTTTTCAATTCATTTGTTTAGAAAGTGGGATCCTCCATCAGTGATGATTATTCTAGACATTCCAAATCTTGTAAAAATATTTTTGATTAAAATTTTTGAAACACTCTGAGCATCACATTGAGGTAAAGTGATTGCTTCAATCCACTTTGATACGTAGTCCACTGCAATTATATATATATATATATATCCCAATGAAGATACAAATGGTCCCATAAAATCTAATCCATAAACATCAAAGATTTCAACTTCTAAAATAAAATTTAGAGTCATTTCATTTCTTTTTGAAATATTATCTACACGCTGACATCAATCACATGTTTTAATATATAGATTAACATCTCTCAATAGAGAAGGCCAATAAAATCCAAATTATAAAATTTGTGAGAAGTTATATCAATCCCAAAATGACCTCCAAATTTAGAGTCATGACATTTCTTGGATAATTTCTTCAATTTCTTTATAAGGCACAAATCTCCGAATCTCTGCATAACTAAATATTTGTATTGTTTGTACAAATATGGGTCATCTCAAAAATAAAATTTTGCATTGTGAATAAACTTCTTCTCTTTTTGTTCTGTCAACTCATATGGTAAAATATCACTAATAATGTAGTTTATAATATCAACATACCATGATATTTCCCATCCTTTAACAACATAAAGTTGTTCATCAGGAAAAGTTTCATTAATTTCTTTTTCAAGATCAAATGTTTCTTTCTGTTCCAATCCAAATAAATGATTAGCAATTTGATTATCAGATCCTTTCCTATCGACTACTGATCTCGACTATTTATATGCAATAGTAAAACAATATATTTGATTATATTTTTCACTTATTGATCTCGATTGTTTATATGCAACAGTAAAACAATATATTTGATTATATTTTTCACTTATCATTCCTTACTCTGCAGCAGTACCAAAAACTTGATCATGGAGAAAATAAGAATTTAACCTTTTAACCTAATATATATTGAGATACTACACAAATATACGTATCATTATCAAGTAATATAAGACTTTTTGATTAAGCCCCGAATATCAAAGCCACAAGGATTGTTCATAGTATGCGATAATTAATGTAACCAAACTTTCTACTTTAAAAAGACAAATACTTAAACTATAGTTTTTATTACAGGAATGAAGTTTGAACTCTTTTTGGTATTTTTAATGTTTGAAATAAAAACTTAATAAAGATAAGTTGAGTTTATGTAAAATAAAAACACTAATTACGAAATATCTTTCTCCTTATCATGAATTAGTAATAAGTATAGGAATTCTGTTGTAGAAGTATTCAAATTGTGTTGTGCTAAATATGAGCAATATTATTCTTTACCCTTAATAGAGATGCTATAAAGAACATTAGCTAATTTAAAGTTTGAATAGTTATGAAGACTGGTTTGACAAGGAAGATACTAGCTCTCACTCTACAGTTCCCTCGGTTCCCTCCACCTAGGTACTAACATCTCGTATCAAAACCTAAAACAATAAACTATCGGTTCCCTCCACCTAGAGACTAACATCTCGTATCAAAACCTAACTCTAAAGTCCTCTAACCCTACACCATTCAAATATTATTTCTCTATCCTGTAACTCTAAAGTACTCTAACCCTACACCATTCAAATATTATTTCTCTATTTATTTGCTCTCAATCATATGAACTACATTCTCATTCATAAAATCTCATATGATTCTTTCCAGTTGTTGATTCAGACAATACCATCCCAGTTCTTACATGTTCTCACAACAAATTTTAACATCTAGATGGGCCATATCAAGAAGTAAATGAAGTGCATGGAATTAAATAATCACAACTTCTTCCAAAATTAAAGATTAATACTCCCCACAACTTCCATCCAACACTTTAATTACTTATCATTTTAAGGGGAAAGATAAAGAAAACTAGTCAGAATCCATGTAGAAAACAAAACCACACTTTAGTTCAAAAGTAGAAATCCTTGTCAAACTAACAAGAAGTCTCAATTAAAACCAAAAGTATTTTAAAACAAATATAAAAACTTATCTCAAATGCTCCACAAAATTCTTGAAGTTCATTTGAATCTCTGCTCTCTTACTACACTTTTAACTTTCAAATTAAAACTATAAACAAAAGGAAAATAATTTTTTGGTGCCTAAAGTTTTCTTCAAAAGCTTCTCCATGAACTTCTTCAAGAACCTTTCAGAACTTCTTAAGAATTTTCAGGACTCCCCCTTCAAAAAGTCTCAACTTCCTTCTTTTATAATTTTCCATGAGGTGCCTTGTTATCTCTTCAAAATGTGTTCTGATTCGATGTATTTACCAAGTGATGTATCCTTTCACAAGTTATTTTATTATATTTTCATCGTTGGTGGTTATAACCACCCATTTTAGCTAATAAGTGCCTCGAATGTCTCTTCAAAATTTGTCAAAATGAATTAACCTGTCAAGTAACTGTCACTAGAGCTTAATCGTGGGGCCTTTGGCGGGGCCTTTGGCGCTTAGACATGACCTTATTTATTTCACTCGCGCTTAAGCGCCAGATATAACACTTTGGCACCAAAATATTTTTGCACCATTTTTTACATTTTTCCTCTAAATTTGATTCTTTTTCACTCATTTTAGCATTTTTCACCTTTTTACTTGCACCTGAAAGAAAAAAACACAAATACCTTCTATTAAAAGAAATCTTTAAGAAAAAAAAAAGAGAAAAGAAATAAAAAGAAAAAGATTACTACTATAGATTTTAAGTGTTTCACTGTTCCTTTTGTACCTTCTACTTCCCTCACT
>NW_018251047.1:0-690 GCF_001263595.1 Phalaenopsis equestris
ATAAGATAAGATAAGATAACTTAACGTTTAAATAATACTCTCTAAAAATAGAAATTTACTTTTAAAATAAATATCTCCCCGACAACGACACCAAAAACTTGATCCATGGATACTGCTAATATGCACAATACAACAATAATTCAAATTATATTTCACTTATATTTCCTTACTTTGCAACAAAACCAAAAACTTGATCCTAAAGAAAAATTAGAATTTAACTTTTAATTTATATATATATTGGATACTATGCAAGTATACGTATCGTTATCAAGTAATATAAGACTTTTTGATTAAGACCTGAATATCGAACCCTAGGGAGAATATGCAATATGCACTATTGAACAACAAAATTTCTATTTTTAATAAAAAGATAATTATCTAAACTAAAGATGATTTTTGCAGGAATGAAAATTTAAATATTTTTGGTATTTTCAATATTTTGATAGAACAATAAAAATTAAAATGATAACTAACTTTTTTAGAAGAAAAAAACTAAATATGAAAATATCTTTCTTCTTGTTATGACTCAGTAATAAGTATAGAAATTTTGTTGTGGAAGTATGCAAATTGTATTGTGCCAAATAGGAGCAATAATATTCTTTACCCTTATTAGAGATGCTATAAAGAACATTGGCTAATTTTTATTTTAAAGAGTTCTGAAGACCGGCTAAGCAGGGGAGATAATAACTC
>NW_018251047.1:2205-3562 GCF_001263595.1 Phalaenopsis equestris
ACAATACAAGAGCAATGGAGAGGGTAATTAGCAACGATATACTTGATATATAGGAATAAAATTAAACTTTAAACTAAGCACTAAGCTAGAGCTCTTCTTACGAGAAAAAGACATTCTTTTTGTAGTTTCTCTAAAAGTGGGAGAAATCACTTTAGTTAGAATTTTTTTAGCACTGTAACGATATTTAATTGAACTTAAATACACAAATCCTTCTATTCCATAATGTGGTTAAAAGATTTTGTTGTCATAACCAATAAGGAAGGAGGTTAGAGGGCAAGAAAATTTATCTGAGAGAAGGGTAGTCATTAATTGAAGCTGGCAAGGGTGAACCTTTTAAATGAAAGAGTTTATGGTGATTTCAGGAGGAATGTTAATGCATGGAGAGAAGAGAGAATGGAACATAAAGTTTAATGATAAATATAGAGGCAGTTAAAAAATTGAAAAAAAAACTCATAGAGAGAGAGAGAGAAGGTCGGGTCAAGTGTGTATCAGATCCCACAACCAAGTAAAATGAGAGAAAATTTATGCAAAAATACTAACATTGTAAAGTATGGATCTTATGTCCTCTCCCTAATCTCAAGTGATCTCTCAATATAATGTTGTTTATAAAGTTATTTTCAATTAATTGGCAAATAGACAAAAAGGGATTTCGTCCATCAAGCTCAAAATGCATTTAATAAGTTTAAGAGATTTGATGCTTAACCTATCTTAAAATAGATTAACCATTATCTTATTACCATTCAGTTTTATTTTCTTACTAGCATTTTCATTTATGGAAAATATTATTTTAATTGCTGAAATCTTTAAAGGGTTCCACAAACTCCATAAGGGTTTTTTTTCTCTGTTGTTCTCGGATTGAACTTCATAAAAATTTTGATAGTGGAAATGAATCATTCCTCTTTAAGATGTTAGCTAAAAGGAGTATTTTTTTAATATATTTATTGAGTGAAATAATGCGTAAACCTTTTAGTATTCCTCTTTTTATCATAACTAGTGGTGAGTTAAAAGGTTATTTCAAATCTAAAATGATGTTTGGCTAGGGTCCCCCTTTGCTTTCTTTTTTACCTTACAATGAAATTTTTACCTAAATGAAAACTACATGAGAACTATAGCCTGTAACTTATATATATATATATATATATATATCTGTGTGTGTGCGCGCACACCACATACCTTGATCTGTTGGTTCACATCCACGAGATAAGACCCCTTAGGTAGGCAGTTCGAATCCCCTCTAGCACAGTTGGCCTTAAGAATGTGGTACTCGAATTGTTAGACACATTAGGGGTGACTAGATTCTTTTATAATACCCTCTGATCATTCCTTCAATAAATAAATAAATAAATAAATATATATA
>NW_018251047.1:4405-13983 GCF_001263595.1 Phalaenopsis equestris
TATATATATATATATATAATTACGGGAGGCTATGATACGAGCCCCGAACGACCCTCATGTGCCTAACTATTCGAGATCGCCATCACTACCGACAAACTGGCCAGAGAAGGATTCGAACGCGTGACTTCGGGGACTTACGTCCTTCAAAGAGGCTGCTCTACTAGTAGGCCATGGCCGGCGGCACAACTATTTACATTGTTATTTATTTATGTATATATATGTATAGGTATATATCAACATTAAAATATCACCGTTACAGCTATTTACAGTCTTATTTACTTTCGAAGCTGTCTTTGCTTGGACCTTTTTTTTTTCAACTACATCATACAAAATAAAAATGATTAACATCATTAAATATATTTATTTCGTAAGGATGCAATTTACAGGCTAACTAATTGTAATAAATAAAAGGAAGATTTACACATATAAATCCATTTTTTATGTGTTTAAATATCTATCTAACACCTAAATTATAATTTTGGTATGTCACCTTACAGAAAAAGATGTACTTTACTTTTCTTAAATTTATAATAGTATCATTTTTTATGCAATATAGATGATTTGGGTGATAGGAATGTAAGAAGTAATGTTTAAGTGTTAATTATATCTAGGGGTGTTAATGACCGAGCTTATTGAGCCACAAGCTTTAACTTTAGTTCAAACTTTAGCTTGTTTATTAAAAGAATTGTTGACTCACAAGCCTACTTGATTTTCCAATAGTTAGTCATTTCTATGCATTTTCCGGTAAATTGCCGCAACATCCTCCTTTTTCTCCGAACACCAATACCTTCTCCTTTGAGCTCTGTTGACCTCACTTTTGGTTGAGGTTTAGATTTTCCGTTTTAGTAGCCTAAGTTTTAGCCATAGGACTTTCCTATTAACTATTCTTAGAAAAATAGAAAATGAACTCTCGCCATTAGAAATTCTAAACTCCTCCTTGCTCAACTTGAGGCTCTACACATTGGTCATGACCTCTAGCACTTAGTAGGTGGGTTCATTATGAGAGAGCTCAAGGAGAGTTTCCATAGGACTGTTTGACTTTAGGGTTGACCCTGGGTGTTTGTCTAGAGCTAAGGCACTCACTTGCACTCACCTTCACCCACAATCACTCACAACCTTAAACCCAAGAATTTCCTAGTTTTGGTCCCTTGATCTTTTGGGAGACTCATGTAGATGATCCCTAAACCTACTAGCCCTAGGCTAGGGTTTAGCTAAGAACAGTACATAGAGGACCCAAATGGGGTTTCCATTGGTCCATAGCTCATTTATGGTGGTTGGCACCTCAATTCTACCAAAAATACCCAACTTGGCCTTTTTGCCCTTGAACTCCCCCAAATTACCTAAGTACCCTTGAAACCCTAAATTTGGCCAAAATTCCTAAATTTACCCAAAATACCCAAAATTGTTCAAAAATCATCTCAAACCTTTTGAAAACATCCAAATTACCCAAATCACCAAAAAATTGCCAAATTTACCAAAATGCCCCTCGACCCAAAATTTCAAAAATTCCAAAAAATCCCAAAAAATTCCTAAAAGCATCCAAATATTTCCAATTTCATTTTTCTCAACTACCACATGACCCAATTCGACCAATTTGACAATTTTGACCAAAACCCCTTTAAAGGCCCAATTTCCCCAAATTTACCTCAAATGTCCATCAAATTGATCCCAATTTCCCCCAATTTCATTCCTAAACTCAGATTCACCTTTCATATGACCAATTTAAACCAAATCCAAGCTTAATTGGCCCATGCTTTGAGCCCAATTTTGATCTAAGTCAAACTCCCAATTTTGGCCCTATGACTTAATCCCACCAAATTAAACTCCATAGCCTACTCAATTTGCCTCAATTTGAATCTTAAACTCTTCATAATATTCCTAGACATCAAACATGACCTTTAATTGGCCTTGGTGAAGCTTAAATTTTATTTAATTTTAGCCCAAGTCCAAAAATCTCCAAATTTGCCCCAAAGTGGCTATGTCTCCAAATTCCACCAAATTGATTGCCTTAGCCCCAAAATTGGCACCCAATTTATGTTGAAAACTCTTCATGATGTTCCTATTGACCATTTGCAACAATAAATTTGGACGTATCTCAAGCATAGCCCAATATAGACCCAAGTCTAACCCAACATGCCCAAAGTGACCAAAATTCCAAAATCCTCCAAATTGAACCCCCAATTGAACTCAAAATCACTTCAACCCTTCACCAAAAATATTCATTACAATCATATACACAATTTTGATCAATCAATTGGGCTCAAATTCATGGCTAGCTTAGCCCAAACCCAAGCTTTGGTCATTTGGACCCACATTGGATCCATGCACCAAAATTGACCTTGCCATGTCAAATTGGTTAAGGCAAGAATTCTACAGCAAACCAAATTTTGGACATTATTGACCAAGATAAACCCTATGGAACCACCCAAATGAGCCATGGACTAAAGGTTCCCCAAATCAAGGGATTTTCTTCCAAATTTTCTTAAGCCTAAAGGATTTTTGCCAAAACTAAGCGCCTGCCCAAATAAATTGATGTGACATATTCTCCTGGCTCACAGATTCCCCTGGCTCACCAGACCTCCTGGCCACCTCCCCTAGCCTTATCGACTGGCCTAGTCACCAGAGGAGCAAAAATTGCGAGCCACCACCCAAAAATTCAAATCCAATTCAAACCTAGAGGCCACCTTATCCCATTTGAAATATAGAGCCTTTTTGCCCTCCACATAAGCAACACTTTGCACCCTTACATTGGCTCACAGAGCCACCCTAAGCCTATTTTTATAAAAGCTTCACCTCCATGGCCATGGAGGTGTGCTAAAATTTTCTCAAGGAGACCTCTCTAAATTGCTCCCCTAGCCTCTTTGAGACCTCCTCAGTGCAACCCAAGCATTTCTTTGCCCCAATTCCCCTTACTGAAGTTCAATTTTTGAGCTCAAATCCTTGTCAGAGATAGGAAATTCTCCACCACAACTCCAAAATGCACCAAATTAAAATTAAACTCACCCACACCATCACCTAACCAATCAAATCACCCTCATACAGAGCCTCTAAGATAGCTCAAGACAACACCCAAATCTAACCTTGATTGTATTCAGGTCTAGACCTTTCACCACGACGAGAGGCTCAATCCCTAGCCTCCTTGGATCTCCATGAACGTGCCGAGCACCTCTAATTGAAGCTTCCCTTCTCAGAGCAAAGGTATTGAACTTCCCCTCTTCCTGAGCCTATTTTGATTCTCCATTTAATTAGAATTGATTTAATGCCATGTTTACCATATGGATGTGTTCGTCACACTTAGACGAGTCCATAGGAACAAACTTAAGGTCATTTGGTTGAGAAGTGGGGGAGACCTTAAGGTTTTAGGGTTTACGGTCATGGGTTCACTCTATTTGGGGACGATGGCGCGGAGCCATTGTATCACGCGTGTATCAAAAGGAGGGCTCTGATTGCGCTGGATGGGAGCGTGGTTCATAAAGCGTGGGCCAAGTCAGCGGCTACGTGGATGGCGGCGGCCCACCCAAGGCGCCATGCGTGTTTTCGGAGCCGCCGTAGGTTGACGCGGTGCTGCATTTTTCAGTAGAAAAATAAGAATTTAAATAAATCAGAAAAAGCTCCCTAACTTTAAAAATTCTTAGCTTGGTGTAGACAAATCACAAAAATAAAGTAAAAATACCCTAGTGCTCAGTGAACATAGGAGAACAATTTGGAAATGGTTTGAAGTTTATTTGATACATATTTTTTTTAATTAATTAAATACTATTTTTTAGTCTTTTAATTTTTCATGCATGTAGACATTTCACCATGACTTGATATTTTGGCATGTTTTTGCCTCTGTCATGGGGAATATTCTCTGATTTTTCCAAAGTCAGAGAAGATCTCTAGACAGAGATCTATATTTTTCAAGTTTATGTCTATTATTTGCATAAATTAATTATAATAATTTACATATTACTTAAAAAAATCCATGAAAATTTTGGAAGGTTTTCTGTGACCAGAGAACTCTTTGAAAAAAATTTTCATGAGCTAAGTCATTAACAACACACTTAACTCTCAAAAAATTCTAAAACACTAAAGAAATTAATTTTGGAAATATAAACATCTAAATGACTTCATTTTTAATCTCAACTGTAATTTGAAGTTCAGAGAACTCCCCATAAAATTTTAAAATTATTAGGAGTTATTTGAAGTGCATTTGATAACTCAAATTGATTTTTTTAAGTTAAATGCCATTTTGACATTAAAATGATTTTTAATAATTAAAATGCAACTCAAAAAATTATAAAAATTGGTTTTTGGAGTTCTCTGTAATCAGAGGGATCTTCTAAAAATAAAATTGTAAATAAAATAAAAAATTTATTTTTTAAGCCTATTTTAATATTTAAATTATTAAAAATTAAATAAAAAAAAAAATTAATAAAATTCTTAGAAATGTTCTAAATTGTTTCTTAAGTATTTAGGAGCAATTGGAATAATTTTTTCCCAATTTCCCAAGTGAAGATATTGAATTTTAAAGTTTAAAAATAATTTTTAAAAGGCTAAAAAATGGATTTTCGCTTAAATAATTCTAATAATTCAAAGAAAAAATCAGAAAAATATGAAATTTGTTTCTCTGGGTTCCTTGACCTCAGAGTTCTCTGGGTTCTTTGACCTCAGAGAGATTTAATAAAAATATTACACTTAATTTTCCACATTTAAAATATTTTATAAATAATTAACACTCCAGAAATTAAAATAATTCTAATAATTCAAATAAAACTAAAAAAATCATGAAATTTGGTCGAAGTGGTTCTCTAGTCTTGGTCTACCTCTGGTAAACATGTTAAGGGATTAGGCTTTGCCTTGGTCAAGTTATGGAATCTCCTTTGAAAACTCATATTTTTGCATAAAAATAAATATGTAAATTAAATTAAATTAAATTTTGAAAAAAAACACATTTTCTCCTCTTGTCTTAATTGACACCTGAGTGAGGTGGGATAAAAATTTAAAAGTCATTTGAATTAAATTTGATAAATTATGAAGTGATAGAGAATTAGGGGCAAAAGTGTAATTTTTTAAATTCAGCCTTAATTAACATTTAGGCTTAACTCAAGAAAGGGAAATGGGAAACCTTTGATTTTAATTAACGTATTTGGATGATTGAAACATAAGGGATTAATTTGTAGAAACCAATCTCACTTTTCCCTAGTTGAAGGATAAATGTGTAAAATCCTTAAATCATTAAAGGAAGTCTATCAAATTAAATGATCTAGACTTAGGGGTATGGAGTTGGGTGTTAATAACTCATTAATTTAATACACTCATTTTGGATGTTCAAAAAGAATTCAAAAGTCTTGATGATGAATGATTATCACTTAGAAATCTCCTTCAAAATGATTAAGACATTCACTAGGACCTTAAGGGCTTAGTAGTGACTTAAGCTAAATCAAATTTGGTTAAATGAGGATTAGAAAAGTGAATGTAAATAAAAAGTTGAACACCTTTGAAACACTACAAACCCAAGCTAAAACTAAAATTGACTAAATGTCTTAATAACACTAACTTTCTCTTTTTAAGAGTCTTCACATTGAGTGATAAATGATAATTACCCTACTCTTAGGGATAATTGAAACATCAATGTTCATTGAGCATTCGAGATATTTATAGGATGAATTATTAAGCAATGTACTAAGTTTAAATGAGCTAAAGGCTTTTCACCAGGCGGTGAGACGGAAGCATGGACCTGCTTCTTTCTTCAGACCTGTTGGATACCTCAGGGTCTACTAAACTTAATATGTTTTGCTTAACAAAAATCTTCCTTAATCAAAATAATAGAGACCCACCAAGATATGATTTAGGATTTGGTAGATCACCAAAACCTTATTTTTATCACTTCATATAAAATGCCCTTACATGCATATTTGAGTTTCAGGTGGTGGAACGAGAAGACTCGTCAGGTACGCTTTTACAGTTTACAATATCGTATTTTTTCTATACTTTCCACACGGTACTTTCACGCTTAAACTTGCATGTTGAACAATGATGTCATCCTGCATGAAAACCAAAATTAAAAACAATCAAGATAAAATTCACCGGCACAACATTCAAAATATAAGTCAACTCAAAATTTAATCACAAACATCACACAAAACAACAATTGCAACTAAATTAAGACGTCTCTATGAGATGATCGGGAATCCCTCGGAGGAGGTAACCTATGATTGCTAACGAGTCTTCCCACGGTCTAAATGAAAGTATGGAGCTCATTAAGTTGAGTTTAGTAAGTTTATTTGGACTGAGTGAATCCAATGGAAAATAGTGGTACCAGAACGAGGGAACTATAAGATCCTAACCGGTGTCCCTCTAATTAACTTCAATATGCCCCATAATATTTAAAGAAATTTAATTATAGGGCCACCTGATTTGACATCATAACCTAACACTCTAGAAAACTTAAACTCATCACAACAAGGAGTTTGTAGCCAGAATGGTGGGCAACACGACCATCTTCAACAGCAAAATAAGTCTTCCCCAGCTAAACCAACTTCCTTCCTTAGAATTAAATAACAAGCCATAGGATTTCGAGGTTGTTTTCTTATGCAACATAAATCCTCACCTCATCTTTAGGCCTTTGTACAACTCTGCTATACGATATAAGCCCTAACTCATCTTAGCATTCCGAGGTTGTCGTTCGTCACGACCTAAATCCTCACATCTTATAGGCTATTTGTGTGATCGTTTCACACAAATGTAAGCCCTAAATAAATAAAAGTTGCATGATGAAAAACTTAAAAATTTCTCCTCAAAATTGAAGCCAAACCATAGAGTAGACTGGTAAATCACCTATGTTCTCCTCAGGATCTATGACATCCCCTTAGTTCTTCTTCCCTTAGATTCTACAACAAAATGTTCCAAATTTGAGCCATTCCCCTTTCGCATCTCTTCTTCTGGTTTTGTTGAAAAGTCCTATCCTTTTGAACTCCTTGAGGATAACATTTCCTGATTTTTATCGAGAGTTTTCTTAGGTGACTTCAGTTATATAAGATGTAATTAACTATAGGGGCTTACTCTTATAGGAAGCTTGTCCAAATCTAGCTTAAAATAAACCCTATTTAATTTTTTTTACTAAATAGGGGAACTTGTCGGCAAATAAATGGTTTCACAGACTAAACAGATATCATATATTTTTTCAGTTTATTTGATCGAGCCTCATCCTCAAGTCATGTGCTTATCCTTTGGGATAGATACATGATTTGAGGTATAATTCCTTTCATATAAACTGTGAAAAATATGGGGTCAGTTTAATTTCATATTTTTCTAAAATTTATATATATATATATATATGTAAATTAAAGGGGTCCTTCCGAAGTGGGCAAAAAAATTTTGATTCTGGTGACCGACAGCTTCTTACGGGCAACTCCTTCAACCAAAATAGTGTCGATGGCTTCTGGCGACTCCACTGGACACTAGCTTCTATCTCCATTTAAATCAGGAAATACTATCTTCACACATCGATAATATGTTCATGTCCCTCTTGGACCAAATTACCCTTCTTTCATTGGCATGCTTTATACATTTCTATCTTGGGAAAGTACGGTCAACTCTTTTGGACTTCAAGACCGTCTATTCAATCACCTTTGATCACCTTTGAACAGAGAGGTTAGGTTCAGGAGGCCATTAAGGACTTTTTAATCTTCATGTGGTATCGGACCCCAATAGGTGTGTTGGTGAACTAGTTCCACCTGGGCATTGTGCGTTATTGTGTGTGAAAAAATGGGTGGTCCTGCATTGGGTCCTGAACACTTTACATCTCCCTTTCGAGTTTGATTGGTTGTTCTGCAAATTAAATCAAATAGTGCTGTGTTACGCACACTTTAAAATTTTCTTATATTCATTAAACTTTCCTATTTTCAAATTACCTTTTGCTGAAAATTTTAAAATCCCCAAAACTAAGATTTACCTGGTCTACAGATCAACCTCTGTTAATTTTTAGTGCTTGCACTAAGATTACAAGGTTTTGACCATATAGCTAACCCCAAAGCGTTCTGTTTTAAATCTGCTACAATGGCCTTCTCAACGCTGACTTTTTCTTGCAACTTGCTGACAAATTCAGCCTGCAATGTTGCTCCTACCATTAAGTTCGGAGTCGGATTTGAAGACCTCGAGGTTATCCTCAGGAAGGCCCCATTTGTTACATTTGTTATAATGAAAGTCATTTGTTATAATGAAAGTCCCGCTCCAGAAGTTCAGGAGCCATCTACTGAATTTAACCTGAAATGTCTTCAGGACTTCCCTTCTTGTAAAAGGGCCAAGACTACTACAACCACGACACCCACCAAGCGTATTGTTCCCGCTGCTGCTAAGGGAAAAGAAGTTATGATCACCAAAGATCCGACTGAGGGATTGGCTGTTTCACTATCAGTATTTGAAATTAGATCAAGTTGAAAGACTACACCGCTAACTCAAACCCAAAGGAGAAACTGTAATAGGAGGGTTCAGAGGGCTACTAAAGCCCAAACTCCTAAGGAGATACCTGTTGAGGAAGATCCTCACTAGCATGAGTCAAGATTACAGGAAACATATCCACTCCTGTGAGAAAGTAGATTCCATAATTTAATGAGTACCAATTGGTATGAGAGTATCCAGAAAATTGCCGCTACTTTACCATCACTTCATGGACATGGTGAGGAGAGAAAGAAGTCCACTCCTATCACCCAAGTCAGTTCAGTTTTCAAGAGGCTAGCTGCCAAGGAAGGTTGCTCAGTTAGTGAACTACTCAAATGAGTGGGACATGCAGTATCTCTTTGCATAAAGAAAGAAATCTTAAAGGATGTTAAATTTGTCAGACAATCTCAGAAGTTAACTGAAGCTTTGCCTGCTCGTATTCCTGTCTGGTTCCGCTTAGGGAGCAGAGTTGATACCGCCATAGTCACCACCGATTCTACCGTCACGAGGACTGTAGATTGTCGACCCATTAAGTCACAACTGGGTCAAAGAATCCTACCAATCACACATTACAAGGATGTTCCTAAAATTCTAAAGGAAAAGATGAAGAAATTACTCAATATTGTTGTCGGTTTGCACCATGGGGAGCATACTTCTCTTCGACATATCAATGTTTCTACTGAGACGCTTCATCTCAAGGCATCACCGTAAAAGAAAAAGGTGTGGGTACCCAAGGGCGTCATACTAATACAATAACGGTCTGGTGAACCCGCAAGGCAAGAGCATGGAATGAAGCCAGGGTCCGAAGTATCTGACATTATCGCAACAATATCCAGTGAAATGGAAGAACAAGAGGAGGAGGTCCAGCAAGGTCCTCCAGATCTTAAGGCAATTCAAGAATTAATAATTGAAGAAAAGGTTGAAAAGCTCAGAGTCGAGATTTCCGAGTTGGCTCGGGAACATAGAGTCTCCATTGATGATGATGAAGATTTTGACTATCATAATTACCTCAAAGAGGATTTCATGGATATCCATGTTATCAAAACCAGAGCCGCTACATCTGCATGCAAGGCTCAACCTTTTGTCGAAGAGAACGTCGTAGATGAGCTACGTAGGGCTATCCTCCTACTGGATCTGGATGAGCAAGTCAGCCAACT